>NW_017670261.1:1304251-1367213 GCF_001879085.1 Nicotiana attenuata | reverse complement strand
TCGGCTACGAGGACCGTTTTTTGCCAACGTTTACTTCCCCCTCCCCCCTACCCCCCGCCCCCCCATCTTATATATTTGGGTCTTCGGAGGCTAAAACCCGAAAAGATCAACAGCAGTAACCCCCGCTCTCTATAATCTCCCAGGAAATCTTTGTTGGAATTTCATGTCCATCTTGTCCGCACATAGCGACAATCATACGCCTTCCTCTTCTTCTTCCCCAATCTCTCCAAACCCTAACTCCAACCATGGATCCAAACAGCAACAAGAACCCTCTCGCGCACTCGGCGACTCTCCCTCAATTTCCTCCGACAACTTCTCAGGTATGATGCTCTTTTACCTAATTCAACTCTGCCTATGTTATAATGTCATATTGTTACATTTGTCTTGCGTCATACCTCTTTTTCAGTTGAGTTTTCCTTTTCCTCTGTTTGTTTTTCAAGGGAATGAGTACCTCTACCATAGTACTCTTCAGCTTGCCCAATGTAGATGTTTTCTCCATATCATGCTTTAGTTTTTGTTTTCTCAGGAAACATGGCTCCTACTACATCACATGCTACTGGCGAATCTTCCAAAAAGGTAAAATTTTGCATTTTGCAACTTCTCTTCTCTTAAACCATTTTAATTATGTAGCTCTTTCACAAATGCACCCCATAGGCGCTAAATGTCATGATCTGTTTTTTAACTCCTTATTTGTTCATTCCATTGGCGGTTACTTGGATGATTGCGCTCTTCAAAATACTGCAGGTGAACAACTTCAGTACCAGTCAAGATGGTTTCAGAAGTTTGGGACGTCCCAAAAATGGTAGAATCTCACTGCATGAACCAGGGAAATCAGCTGGGACCATTGATCCTTCCAGCAGACGCAACCATTTTGGCTCCAATAGTCCTCAAGGAATTGCAACGCGCTCAGCTCCAAGAAGAACCCAGATGGTTAGTGGCAACCACTTGCTGAATTTTCATTATGATCCCATTTCTCGTCCACAAACTAGGGCGCCTCCACCAAGGAGATACATGAAGAGAAAGCCTTACAACAAAGACTTGTTTCTCCAAGCAAATTACAAGTTTGTTCTGTTGGATTCAGGCAATTACACGCCTGACTCAATGGATCCGGACAAAATTTTACAATGGGAGGATATTGTTTGTGTGAGATATTCCACTCCATTTCATGTGCAATGCCCAATATGCTTAGAGGATCCTTTGTGTCCTCAGATAACATCATGTGGTCATATCTTTTGTTTTCCTTGTGTTATGCAATATTTAATGATCGATGAAGACTATGAGCATAAAAACGATTTCAAGAAGAAATGTCCCTTGTGCTTTATGATGATATCTTCGAAGGATTTGTACACCATCCAAATTGAGAACGTTAAGCAACATCGTGTTGGTGATACCATAGAGTTTGTCCTTTTGACCCGCCACAAGGATTCATTTACTTCATCTTTGAAAAATAATGATGGCACTGGTGCTACAGAGGAGGTTCAGAAGTCCTTTTCTAAGTTCACATTTACTTCAGATGTCGACCTTTCTGTCCGTGAGGCAATGTCTGATCTTGATAGTTGGTTAGCTAGAGCAGATTCAGGCCTAGTTGATGACATGGAGAAACTTCCCTTTGTCTGTGCCGCAATGGAACAATTGGAGCAGAGGAAGAAATACTGGAATGAACAACACATTGCTGTCAAAAACAACAACACTAGCAGAGACAATTATTTGGGAAAGTGTCCTAGTGGATCTCTGTCACCAGAAAGTTCTCAGACCCCGTGTGCTGGTCAATCTACTCCAGAAATGCCATCCAGCCATCCCGCTGATAAGCCGGTATCGCAGGAGAAATCAACTCTCCATAAGGCAGCTAGGGACTCTCAGCTTATTCAAGCTGCAGATGCTGAATCAGTAGGAGATTGTGTTGGATCTTCGTTGACCTTATATGACAATAACAAGAGCCTACAGAAAGACAATAGTGGCGTTACGGACAGAGAAGAGATCAATTCCTACAGTTTCTACCAGGTGAATTTAATTGCCGATCATGTTTTTTGGTACCGTATACATAGGGGAGGAATGATTAAATAACCTTTTTGTGAGTATTTATTTTCTGTAAGTATGTGGAATTCAAACTGCCATATTCTCGAGGGAACATCTCAATTCAAACCTTGTCATGTTTTCAAAAGAACATCTTAATCCCTCTCAAAAAAAGAACATCTTAATTATTACATTGTCTTTCTTATGCAAGTACTTGTGTATTACATTTAGATGCATGTGTATTGTTAAGAAAATGGACATCTGGCCTAACTCACCTCGTCACCCCTAAAGCTAACGAGGTGAGGATTACCCAGAAATATGAGACACTTAACAACCCCCCTTCCTCCGGTCCTGCCCCTTACGTCAAGGTTGGACATTTGGAGAGTAGACACCATAGCATGGTAGCCACTATTGTGTAACAAAGAAATAGGGATGAATCTAGCTCTGATACATCACTAAGCAAATGGACCTTGACGTCAACTCATACTAAAAGTTAGCTCATGAGGTGATTATACCTTGTAAGAAGAAAATAACCTATTTCTTCAACGACTGTGGCATACTTAACAACAAAAGTAGTAAGATCATTTGTGCTTGGCAGGTACCAATGAAATAGCTAAAGATCACTATTTTCTTATAATGATGGTGCCATTTCCAGCTTGGGGTGCACTATTTTACCGAGGATCTGCCAAGCACAAGTACGCGTAACCATGTCCATCAAGGTTTAGCAGATGGAAAAGCATCCGAAGTTTTTTTTTCCCTTCTTTTTTTGGAATTTGAACCTTGGTCTCTAAGATCACTATTTTTGTTGGATATTTGGTTCTTTACTGTTTGCATGGTACTTATCCCTCACCTGAGCTTCATAACTTTGTTGAATTGAAAGAAGGTATAAAAGAGAAGTCTTTCCAGTGTTTTCAGGCACTCAGTTTGTTGCTGGTGGTTGGGATGACTTGGAGCAAGTTTTAGACTTTACTGCTGTTTTGAAGTGATTGATTTCATTCTGTTGAGTCTACCTTTTCATGAACAAGTTCTTCAGTGGGGTTTTAGCTGCTGATCAAAAACTCTATGTGTAGATATAGATATAGATAGTTTCCCTTACTTAAATACATCAGGCAAAGTGGGGTAAAGCCATTTTCCACAAAGAAAATTCTGTTCTTAATTTTATGTGCTATTAGGTTTTTGATATATCAACGCATGTAGTTGATAAAATTGTATGTTCTAGAACCTAGTGATGGGATTTCATTCACAGAAGCGGGAAGCCCATGTATGCAAAAATATAGATGTACCATACAAAGATATTGTTTTCATGAAGGTCATCTGATCATTCATAGAAACTTGAATGCTTTGGCTTCAAAAATAGACTGAAAAGAGTGACAGACTTTCCACTTGTGAATGTGTGTTACTGACACCTTCAAAGGTCCTCTTATGCCTCTTCTTCCAATGGTCCAATTAATTGCCTGGGGGTCATTTCTCATGCTTTCTTCTGCTTCCGCTTGCTTCTTCCCTTTAGCTCCACGGTAACTCCTTAATGCATCCTAGCATAATCTTGTCTCAAGCTAAGCATAACATTTGATAATGTTGCTGCCTCAATTTCTTTTGTCAACTCAAACTAAGCATAACATTTCTGTTTAGTGAATATCTTTCTTTTTTCTTTTTGTTGTCTGTGAGAGATGTGTAATGCACAGCTTTATACATGTTTTATGTTTTCCTGATTATTTCAGGCAGTTGATGGTCAGCACCTTATCCTTCATCCACTGAACATGAAGTGTCTTCTGCATTACTACGGTGGCTATGGTAGTCTTCCTAACAGGTTTGAAAGCTAATTATATTCTTACAGTAAGTTATGCTGTATTTTCCCGTGATAGGTGGCAAAGGGGTGTCTATTTTGTCTTTTTGATTGTTCATTCCTCATTGACATCGGCGAAAGGGATCTCTGTTTTATTGTGTCTATTTTAGTTGGTTTCATAGGAACTGCACACCTGAGGACCCATCAAAATCAGTTTTGATACATTTAGGTTGTTTTATACTTTACCGTCATTTGTAAGGAGGCAACGATCAGATTGTACGAATGTCTTATGTGGATTAATTTACTCCTTGATGGAAGTTGCAATTTCGTCCCTATTCTTCTGGGGTTTCAATTTCGTCCTTGATAGATGTCTTCTGTTCCGGATGGTCCTTGGTGCGATTGGCTACTAAAGCCTAGCTCTATTTTGACACGTGTCCTACTGGACAAAGTTTGGAGGTAATATTTGAAAAACCTTCTTTTGCTAGATAGCTGGCAAGCCAACTAACAGATTAAATCCCAATTCTCACTTTTCATTAGAGAATAGTTAATTCAGAAAGGGATTCTGGTAGAGGTGCTGTGTGAATGGGGAGGTTTTGATGATCTCGGCAAGCAAAGGAAGGGCGTGATGCATCTGAATTATAGGAAGAAAAATGGTTACGACAAGTTCTAGGGAGGGACAGAGATAGTGAATAGTGACTAGAGCAGGGGATATGCTAAGCTTGGGTGTAGAGGAGTTTGCACAGGGCTATGGTGTGCAAGGGGTCTCAAAGGGTGTGAGAGTATGAATTATAAGGGCACTGAGGGGAGAAATTCTGCAACATGAAGGAATGTGTCGGAAAAGCAGGCGAGAACAGAGTGGCCGGCTGGTAGTGTCAATAGTCTGTTGAATGTGGTCCTCTCTTTCTTTTCCCTCTTTTCTTGGCTCTTTTTTCCTTTTTAGTGGTTAATTACTTTGCTCAACTTTATCCTTAATATTCACCATATCTAGATTGTGCAATTTCATCCTTCGTCAATTTTGGTTTCATCTATAGACCAAATCTTAGACCGGTTATGAGATTGGCACAGCCAGGAAACTGGTGAATCTATCACAACTTAGGTCACATTGGGGGAAAGATGAATGTTACTCACCCTATGTTCTTGCGGGTAAGAACAGTGAGGTTTGTGTTAATGTCCCTCCAGCCCCTTAAAGGTTACCTTTTTATGTATGCATCTTTTATAAGGCCCCTTTTCCCAAAATATGAAGTGGGGATTATTAGATCAATTTATCTAAGTTGCATAAAAAGGAAAGGAGGGCTTTACACATGACATGAAGGGGAGAGTCCCCTCCTCAAAGTTTCAGCTTAAATCCTATTTCAACCCACTTTACCTTCTCTCGCCTATGTACCAGAAGGTAGTTAGCTTCATTTTCAGTTCCCGACCTGTGATTCAAAATGAATTTGGGTAAGGGAGTCATATAATTTGGACATATTCTAGAGGAACTGTAGGTGCTGCTGGTAAACTGACCAGAAGGGTTGGGGATGGCGATTTCCTTTGGCTTGCGAAGGCCATAGGAAGGATGGATTTGCTATGACAAAGGGGAAGGATGGATAGGTGGGAGTTAGAAAAGGCACATAGTTGCCACTTGCTGTGACATGTTTCTTTTATTTTGGGGTAGGTGGGTGAGGTGAACTCTGCCGTGAGCTGAGAGAGGGAATAGGTTTACATGTGGGGAGGGGCAGAGGCTAAAGGGTGGTAAATGCCATGCTTAACTGAAAATAACATTATACACTTGTCTATGTGAATATGTTTGAGCATATGCCGTTTGTTATTGTGCAACCACTTAGAAGAGGAAATTTTGGATACAGAATTAGTGGGAGTATATTACAAATGGAGTCTGTGACGCAGTCTGAGGCCATGAGAAGGCGCTACCGCTTCTTAAGTCATTTTTCTTTGACAACAACATTTCAGGTACTTGCTGTGATGCTTATTTCTGGAAGTGTGTTGACTCTACTTCATTAATTGTTTGGTTCACTCTAATTATTTTCGCTTGTAATTTTCAGCTCTGTGAAATTGATCTCAGCAAGATATTGCCCATGGATGCACTTTCTCCATTTATGGAGGAGATCAAAAGTAGGGAAAAACAAAGGAAGTGGCTAGCTAGAAAGGTTTGTAGCCCATGCTTCTCATCAGAATTTCAGTTGATTTTTCTGTTCTTGTGCAATTGAATGGTTAGCATCATGGGTTTATGATGCTTAGAAAATCCCAGAGTGAATGGAAAGCTATGTTGCTCGGACTCTTCAAAATGCTGCTGGGAGTGTGTCGGATCCTTCAAATTTAGTGTATTTTTGGAGGATCCGACACGGGTGCGGCAGCACTTTTGAAGAGTCCGAGCAACATAGTTGGAAAGTGCTAAAAGATTCAAGTGCAGGATATAAATAACACCTGCTGAAGATCAGTGGAGTGACTTTTTAGAGAGAAAATGTGTAGGATTCCACAGTCTACCTTTAGTATGTAACTAGATCCTTTTTGTGTTATGAGATTAATTTTCTTATAGCAAAATAAGAATGCTTAAGATCAACATATATGTTATAAGCTAAAAATGCATCAGATTTGCTCTGGTTCACAATAAGATTGAAAAGTAAAACCGTTAATCCAGTCCTTAACTGATTGTTTTATACTAGGAAGTCCCTAATCCATCCTACTTTTAACCCAAAATAAGATGGACAGTTTGGCCCAAGAGATGACTTATAAAGCCTCTAGATGCGCTCACATCTTATATAAAAAAAGAAAGAAATCAAAATGATGTAAAAAGAAATTGATGAGAAGAAAAATAAGTAAAGCGGTGAAAGAGAAGAAAAACTAACTTAACGGGGAGTACATCATTGCCATCCCTTTACTCAGCTATAGGTGGCCCTGCCCCATTGCCATCCCTTTTCTTGGCTAGATTGGAATGAGGTTGTTGTAGTGGTTCGGATGTCTTGTATTGAAAAACAGCTTGTTAATGCTCTGCTCACATCTCTTTCTTCTCAGCATCGATTACGCTCTCATGATACCCCAAGTTGACAGTGCACTCGATTTAATAAGAAACTTGGTTTGGATGATTCCTTCTTTTTTTTTTTTTGAGAAACTCTTCAAATATGATATTTTTCTTTTTCCAGGAACTGCGTGAAAAAGTAAAAGCTGAAGCCATTGGCATGCACTTAGAGCCTTTGCCTTTTAGCTTTGCAGGACCTTCTTACACAGAACAGCCTAATTTCACTAGCGATGACTTCGAAGGTACGTCAAAAAATTGCTATTTATGTAAGTGGGTTTTATGTTCTCATCTTACGTGATTTGGTATTTTAACCATCCCGGAGTATATCTGCTAATTTCCCAGTCTTTATATAAGTGGAAGATTGAGCATACCATTACTTGGTTGGTTATTAGACAACTATGTGCCCGTTTGGATCGACTTATTTTAAGTGCTTTTAAGCCAAAATAACTTTTAAGCCATTTTATAGTGTTTGGATGGAGTAAAAAAGTGCTTTTAAGCACTTGTTTTACCACTAAAATGACAAAAGTAACCAAAAGACAAAGTTATGAATTCTCAACTAATGCTTAAAAGCTATTGGCTTAAAAGTTCACTTAAAATTAAGCTCATCCAACGGGAAACTACGAGGGTGTTTGGCTAAGCTATAAGCTGGTCAAACTGGCTTTATAAGCAACTTTTTGGCTTATCTATCGCGTTTGGTAAAATTAAAAGTGCTTATAAGTTAAGTGCTTATAAGCCAAAAAATAAGCCAAAAGCCATAAGTTGGTCTCCCCAACTTTAATCAAATTTCAGCTTATAAAGCACTTTAAGTTGAACCAAAATATTTACTATTCTAATCCCTAAAATACTTCTGTTTAAAATAAAAACTCTTCGTATACCTAGTTCTTTAGCTGCATAGTTATTAATTTCAGCACTTTTATCCAAACACGTAACTGCTTATTTTTTAAATCAGCTTCAGCCACTTAAAATTGCTTTTCAGCACCTAATGCTTATCAGCTACTCTAAATCAGCTAAGCAAACAGGCTCTATATTCCTTTAAGTGAATAATCTTCATCTATAAAATGCTTAATTTGTGCACATTGTTAAGTGTGTGACCTATTCTTATCTAAAAGCTTAGATGTTACAGAGATTACAATTTTCTTTATTTAAATTGTCCTCTTCAACTCGCCCTTACCCGCGAGATTTGATTCAATTTCACGCACCAAGCATGGTGAAATTCATTTTGATCAATGGGTGGCGATAGACTTGAACTCGGAACATGGCATGCTCTGGTACCATAGTTCAAAGTATGTGATCATTCATCTAAAAGCTTAAAGCTATTTGAAAGAACATACTTTTAATTTACTTAATTATGTCTCAACATATACAATCACTTTCTTGCTAGTAATTTTGATGACTCAAATCATTATAGAAAAATGGTTATTGTCGAAGCTAAATTGAGCTTGAATACTGGTGGATTTTGTCAGAAGTTTGACTTTTTTGCCTTGTGCAGTATTGACAGCCGACGCTATTAACTGTTTATCTCTTTTTCATGATTAGCAAAAGCGTTGGTAGATTTAGCCTTTGTTTTTGAAGTTCTTAGTAATATTGCTTTACCTAATGGCTAGCCGTTTATCCCCGTTAGTTGAAATGATTGTTTCTTGTGTCTTAGTACTTGTTGTAGCTTTGGGAAGTACGGAGTAGGACTGTTACATCATCAAGCTCCCCAGTGCTGGAGGCAAGCAAGCTGTCTCCCAATGTTGGCACAGGCATTGGTTTTGCCGCTGGATGTGATCCTACCAGCGCTAAGACGGGATGAAGCCCAGACGTGATTCCTACTGTTGCATCTGGTATCTTTTTTAATTTCTCATAGTTGATTTTGACATTGAATATCTCTAATAATCTCAATTCCTCTTTATCATTTTTCATCACAATTTGCTGTTAAAACATGCTATGTTCGTTTTTGCTTATGTGGATTTAGTGCTCATAACCAGTGGACTTCAGTTCTCTCAGGAACAAGGAGTTTCTGGAACCATGTCCTTTGGACAAATTGTAACGTCCAAACAAAAGCTGTTTGAAGGTCCCAATTGCGTCTAATCAAATGAATGCAGGAAAGAGGGAAAGAAGCCAAATCGGATACCTAATGTCAAACGGTCTGTGGTAGGTGCGTTACTGAATCTTGAAGGGACCTGATAAAGAAACCTATCGTATATAATGAACTGGTTACCTCTGTAACCGGGTTTGCTAGTTTGTTACTCACCAGATTTGAAGCATGGTGTTTTCGAACAGTGTTGATGAAGTTGTAGCTGCGTTTCGCCATAAATTCCCCAAAATTTTGTTTTAAAAAATTCTGATTTGGGTTAAGTTTGGTTTTGAAGATGGACAAATGTGTTTGGACAATCTCATTTTCAAACATTGTTCCACTTTTTTTTTTGAAAAATACATGAAAACATGACTTTAACCTACAAAGTTCTAAAAACTACACACATACGCTCACACTGCCTTCATCAATAAACATTATATATGTTAATCGCAAATCATACGTCATGACATAAAATAAATTTGTATTCAAGATTATTATTTTAAATAAATGAACTATATAATCACTATACAGAATGACCGAGAAGAACAAAGCAATGATAAATGGCGGACTCTTTTATAAAATGCAAAAGTTTGGGAAATTTGTAAAAAATATAGGAGTTTTTATATTCCTATGCCATATAGTAAACTATATTACGCTCTATGTTTAAGGTTTGATATAATTACATTTAGTATACCTAATTACCAATTATATACCAATGTGTTTTAACCGTACATTATTATGGTACTGTATATCCCTCCTAAATTAATGGTACTGTATATTCCTCCAAATTACCCCCCTCCCCACGTTTCTCTCTCCCAAACCCACACCCTTACCCACGTATCAACCCCCCCCCCCCCCCCACACGTTTCTTTCCTATTATTTCCTCAGCTAAAACCAGAGAAACATATGTAACCCTCATCATTAACGTCCAATTTCAAGTTTTTTCTTCTATAACCAGTCAAAATTGAAGTCAATTCTTCAAAGTTCATACACACATTTACCTTCAGCTTCAAATTTTCTCAATGAAGAAGAACAAACCTTCAAAGCACAGCCCTAAAAAAGCTAGAGAAGCTGATATACCTTCTTTCGATTTGGGTGTATTTTTACCACATTCACCCAAAAAGCATGGGAAGTCTGCACATACAATTGTAGATAAGAAGCATAGTCTTTCTCCGCGTAAATCAGGGCTGAAGCTAGAACTAAAAAAAAACATGATTTCGATGCCGGAGAATCTTCGAGGCCAATCAAACAAGCGAAAAGGAAAGGAAAGGGGATAGTGTTCGATGATGATTTTGTAGAAGATGTGCCTATCAGTAAACCTGGAAAGAAAGCGAAGGTGTCTCCCAGTTAAAAAACTCCCAAAAAGAAGAAAAATTCAAAAAAAGCCCCAAGTGTTAAATCTCCTAAAAATGTTCGAAAACAGTCGTTGGTGAAGGTAAGAATTTAGTAATTTCTTCAGTAGTTATGTCGTTTGTTTTTGTTGTTAAAAATCTACATAATCTGTATTTTTTCTGCTCCGTAGATTATTTATCTTCACTTTGAAGATTAATTGTAGCTTTGTTGATCTGTTTAAAATTGTTGATATTTTGCATATTTTTTGTAGTTATTTTGTAGATACATTGCAAATGTATCTATATTTTTTAAGCACTGTATTAACATGAGATTATTTATATTTTGTGCAGAATGAACATTTTTTTGCATCCCATAATGTTGATTATGGGGTGCTTAGATTCCAGACATTATGTGACCCTAGCATTCCTAGCCAAATTAAAGAGCTTTTGTCTCCAAATGGTTTGAAGATATTCGAGAAGACATGCTTTGGTTATTTACTGTTATTTCCCAATTTATGCATGCAAAATCAAGCTATTCATCTTCTTATGAAGTATGAATTGAATTCATCTGATGCTTCCTATTTTTCAGCTGAGTTAAAAGGTGAGAGGTTAAATTTTGGATTGAGAGAGTTTGCATTAATAACTGGTCTTAGATGTCATACCGAGGTGACAAACTTTGGTTACACTACGAATTATGTCAGTAAGATAATGAGCAGTTACTTTCCAAACAAGGTAAAAGTGGAGAAGACATACCTATAACAGATTGTAACCAACAAAAGCTGGGTAAATGATGAGGATGCAATAAAGTTATACATTCTATATCTCATATAATTCTTCATTTGTCCTTCAGAGAAAGACCATATTGGGTTGGTTGATCATTTTAGGTTTTACTTGGTGGATTCCGATCAGTACGAGACATTTCCATGGGGTATTCAGTCTTACAGACAGTTGATTGAATCAGTTAGGCACAGGCTAAATCCTTTCTGTCACACCTCCTTTTTTACACATACCCCGAAGGATAAATGTATAAGGGAGTTTTTCCATTTAAAGTGACATTATTCGAAATGGGATTATTTATTTATTTTTCAGAGTCGCCACTTGGGATAGGATTGGCTTTTGGTGTCCCAAGTCACCGGTTTAAATTGAATCCCAAATCGAGGAAAATTTCGACTTCCAGTTGGAGTCTGTGAACCAGAAATTCTGAATAAGGAATTCTGTTGACCCGAGGGAAGATGTTAGGCACCCCCGGATCCCGTGGTTCTAGCACGGTCGCTTAAATTATTATAAATGGCTAAAAATCTAATTTTTGTACATGTTTTAACTTATGTGCTTTTTAAATTCAAACCGCTTTTATTATTTATTTTTTAAAGAGTATTGCAACGTCGTGAAAATGTATCTCAAACCACGTCGCACCAGTATGCCCGTGATTTTTTGGCACATTTCAACTTCGTTGAGATTTGGATTTGGGTCACATAAATGTGCACCCGAATTTAGGAAAGTAATATTATTAAACACGCGCCTAAAGCAACTACGCATATTATTATCTTTGTGGGAAGCCATGAAAATTCGCTAAATGGCGTGTCCCGAATTTCTAAAATATTTTAATAAAGTATTTAATGAGGGCCCCGTGATTTATGCATCTTTGTTTGGCGAGGCTCATCTCATCTTTATTTACAGGCCATCCTAGAGCGTACTACGATTTTCTATTTGAATTTGTCTCTAAAGAGTCCTAGTTAATTGATATTATTAATGCTATTATTTAAAGTGACCCAGGAATTCGGGCCTCAAGTTCAAGTCCACACTCGAACAAGAAGCAAACCTCTTAGTTCAAGCATGCTACTTAACTAGAAGGCCCAAAGCCTATATCATAAAATTGATCCCATAGCTCTAAAATGACTTTAAGTCTTCAGCATTCTTTTGGGCCTCCAAAGTCAGTCCAGTAAGGTGGAAACATGATCAGATTTTCATATTTGAGCATTTAGACAACAAATTTTAGGCCCAAACTTATTCAAATAGGAAGCTGCTGGGTTTTGGCCTTCATGAACCCACAACCAAATATTGACCCATGTATGGATCTTCAACTGTTAATTTTAATTCACAACAGCTCGAATAGAAGGCTGATTTAAATTCCAGATGTTGATTTTTATCAAATAACTTCGAAACCAGTTATGACATGGATATGCAACTCACACAATTAACCAAATGTGTTGAACTAGAGATTCCAAGGCCAAATCAGTTTAAATCAATACATTATAATGATTTTATGTATGAAGTCGGGTCTGTAAATGAACAACGAAGTATCCAGTGTAATTTAAGCCAAAAAAACGCCTGATTCTACACTAATAAGCATGCAGCCCAGTTTAAAATCAATTTTCTAATCGGTAACTTAACAAATCTGAATTAATTCATACCACAGCTGACATTTGCTAACTATTCACAATAATTCGAATGTCCGATGATTAACTACAAATGAAGATCTAGAATCAGTTTCATTTTATCACCACGGCTAATCATTAAACTAATCACCAAAATAAAATTACTAAGGTTAATGACTGACTGAAAGTTCAACAATCCAACAGTCTATTAACAATCCAAAAAAAACAGTCCTAATTGTACAGTCCACAGTCTAAGTTAATACAAATCGAAGCTAAGCTATACTAAGCAAATACACATCAACTAGTATCTATTTTAACTACAAATATAGAATAAACTAAATGAACACAGAGCTGGAAACTGAGGCTTGAATACTTTTATTTCATCTTTCAATTCAAGGCTACATCAAAGTTAATTCAAGTGTGTACCTGGAATATAATGAAGCAGAAAAGAAGATCAGAGTCAGTAGCAATTCGAGTGACTAGCAGGAGCAAATAACAATTCACATCAGCAAATCAATTGACCCAGTACCAACTCCAAACAATAAATCACCCAAAAAACAGCTTGAATGTACTCAATATAACTCGAACTTGACTCAGGAACACTGGAACTCCAAATCACATCTGAACTTCCACTTAATCTAAGAAAGAGATGCAATGTAACAGTATTTTTTTGAGTTTTTCTGCTGTATTTACTTTTTGTTTTTGGTTTTTGAAGGGATTATAATCTAAGAGAAATTTAAACTATAAGAGTTCATGATTTTGAAATTCTTTTTATTTGCAATTTAAATCTGGATGCTCTAGCTTGCAGGAGGAGTTTTTTGGGAATTTTAGATTCTGAAACTTTTTTGGGGATTTTTCAGATTGTTCAAAAACTTGTGAACTAAGGCATTAGGCATGCCTTTTATAGGCAGGAAAGGGGCAGGAAGGTTCTGGAATTCCTTCACTCATTTTCACTCCTTTTTATTTTCAGAATTTACTCATTAGTGCTAAAGTTTTGACTTGTTTCTCAAGTCACTGCACTAAACTACTGAAATTTACACTAAAGCCCTATTCTAGAAGAGTCTAGGGTGTTCCTAATCTGTTACTACAAGATTCTTTCTCTTTGAAGTGTCCAAATTGCCCTTGAACTAAGTCTAAAGTTACTACTCTATACTACTAACCCTAGTCCTCTTAAGCTTGGTCAAACGACCATGATTAATTACTCACCAATGCTGGAAATTTTCAGCTATATCCAAACAACTCTTAGAAATCCTAACAATTAACTAAAAGTTAAACTAAACTAATCATTAAAAGCGAAAATCAAGAACAGGAACTAAACACTGTATTGACTAACAGAAAAATCACAACAAAATCCACAAAACCAAACAGAATCAACAAACGGAAAAAATATAATCAAATAAGAAGAAGAAACTTACTGATTTAACCCTAGCTGAATTGACTTTGAATTTGGCCCCAAAAATAATATTATATGTTTGTTCTTTGCCAAAACAAACACATAATATCATTTTTTGGAACCATTTGAATACTGATAACCTTCGAGTCTTCGACTCAGACTTGGACTCAAACCCTTGATTCGGGATTCAAATAATTTTAACTAGCCTTGAAGGAATCCGGCTTAGGGTTTGGGAAGAGGGGGTTAAGGTGAGTCTAGGGTGTAGGTTTAGTTGGGTTTGGAGGCGGAGCCGCCACCAGAGAACAAAGGCGGCGGCTAGGGTTTTGAAATTTTGAGGAATTCCAGTGGGATTTGAGTGGGACAATGAAGGGATCGTGATGAGGAGGAAGAGAGGAGGTCTTGGTGTAAATTTGGAGGCCATTTGATGAGTTAGGGTTTTGGGTCAGGATCTTTTATTCAAGATTCGAAGAATTTGAAGGGATTCGAGGGACATGGAGTGCAGATTCGGAAAGAGGAGAAGGAGAGGAACAAGGGGTGTAATTTTGGTCGAAAATGGAGGCCGGCCGCCGCCGTGAGGCGATTTCCGGCGGCGGTTCCAGGCGGAGGAGGGTGGCGTTACGCTTCAGTGTTAGAGAGTGGGAGAGATGACCTTGGGGGGGGGGGAGGGGTAATCCGACATATATATATTAAAAAACCTAGGCAGTTCTCAATCGTTGGATCAAAAAAACCAACGACTGAGATTAGATTTAAACCAAACTACGTTGTTTTGATAAAGGGGGGGGGGGGGTCAGGACCGGGTATATGGCATTTTGGGCTTGGACTGTGGGTTTGTGAAGAGGTTTTGAGATTGGGCTGGTGAATTATTTAATCACTGGCCCAATGCCGGCCAGTCTATTTTTTCTCCCTTTTTTTTTTGAATTTTGTTAAATACAAAATTAAAAATAAAAAGACCTGATTTAATTCTAATACTAAACTAATTAATTTTCAAGAATTAACTAACTCCTAATTTCAAATAAACCTAAGACAAATTTGAAAATTAAAAGTAAGAATGCAAAAGGAACCATTTTTTGTTATTTTCTTTCATTTTTGTAATGTTAATAAACTAATAGAACTAAAAAAATATAAAATTGTGTCCTAAATGCAAATGTACTATTTTATGAATTATGCCAACTAAAAATGCACACAAAATGCAAACAAGCACAAAAATCATGCAATTAATTCCCTAAAATTCAAATAATAAAAGAAAAGTCCTAATTTTAAGAATTCTATAGGAATAATTCAAGCGAGGCAAAAATCACGTGCTCACATCACGGCGCTAGTACCTTCCCCCGGCTGAACCATGTGGGGTGCCCTCCTCTACATTTGAATATTTCTCAACAGAGATTTTTCCCTGGAAGTTCCCCTGAAATTTCTTTGCCCTTGTTGTAACCATTGTTCGCTGATATTCCATGGCACTGCAGAAGGGTCTGTCATTGGCTTCTGTGGTACGCTCCAATAACCATGGCTCATTCAGCCGAGATGGCTTAATTGTCCCCGACCACATAAGCTCCTTTGGTACATATATTGGTGTTTCCCCTTTTACTTCCGCTTTCCTTGGAACTGACAACCAAGGTTTTTCTGGGCGTCCTCGCGGAACATAGAGAATTCCGTTCGTAGGAGAGTCTGTTTCCAATTTTGTCTCAGGGTTTCTGTCTCAGGCTCAGTTTTGACAGTTTTATTTCTTCTTTTCCTCTTTTCCTTGCTTAGAGGTTACCTTGGGCTTCTTTTCTGCATCGGCAATAGCAATTATGGCTTTCAAAGCCGGGTCCAAACTCCCTGTCTTCACAAATCATACCGATTACCGGCCCGTTATTGTGAGCGGGCAACGGGTATTAGTACACATTCGGGGTTTCTCATCTCTCAAACTATTTTCCCTTGCTCAATCAAACTTCCACAACTTTCTTCAATGCTCCAGCAGTTATCATACTATGCCCTTCAGCTCCTGAATGGTAGGCACAATGGACCCCTCGTTGATAAGCTGGAGATTCTGGGTTCTGCCTGTTTTGGGAATAGGCTGTAGCAAATTCATCTGGCGAGCTTCGGGAACAGACTGGAGTAAGGTTCACCAATTGCGGAAATCGGTCGTCTGGTGGTTCTCGAGGGCGGAAGTTATTTTGCGTGGTCGGGGATTATATTGGTTCTGGTAAGAGGTTGATTCTTTGAATGGAGGTGGATTTCGGTTTGCTTGTGGTTGCGGTCGGCCGAAGGTTGTGCATTCATGACCGCATAAGGTGTAGGAGACATAGGCCATACCAGTATGAGTGATAGTAGTGTTGAGGGTTCTTTCAGAGAATACCGTCGGAGCCCGATATCTTCTTCCTCCTGATGCTGCCATCACTTTCTTCTTTCTTTTTGCCTTTGGCTATTCCTCCAGACCCGCCTTGGATGGCTTGGAGGCTACTCTATGCTGACGGCTCAAGATCTACCCGTTTTTAGTCCATCTCCACCATTTCATCCGATTTTTATTGCCTCTGCAAAGTTTGCCCATGCGCGACATCATATTCTGAAATAGTCTGCTTCCTGGCTGGAGGAAAACAGTTACCATCTCTACCTCATCCATTGGAGGCTTCACTCTTGACGCCGCACGCCACTTAATGCATATTCACGAAAGCTTTCTGAAGCTTTTTCTTAAGATCGCCAAAGTTCCTGTCTGGCGCGATGTCTATGTTCTGTACTAAATTATCGAACAAAGTCTCGGGCCAGATCATCCCAAATATGCCAACGTGAGACATCGTATCCCATGTACCATTCTGAAGCAATACCAACCAAACTTTCTCCAAAATATGCCATCAACAACTCTTCTTTGCCACCGGCTCCCCGTAACTGGTTGCAATACTTCTCAGTGTGAGCAATAGGTCACCGTGTCCGTCATATACTTCTCAAATTTTGGTGTTTTGAACCCTGACAGCAAGTGTACATGAGGGAACAATCATAGGTCTGTATAGGAGACACTCTTTTGCCGCTCAATCCTTGCATGTTTTCAACCTCTGCTCGAGGCTTTCTCATTCTCTTCGCCATCTCGTCCGCTCTGGGTCTTTGGGGGTTTGTCCTGCCCCGGTTGTAGCCGTATGGGGTGGCTGAGAGTTAATTATATGTGGATATTGAGGAGATCCACCGGGAAAGACAGGGTTTTGGAAGGTGAATGCTGAGGGATCAAGGCGGGCCTTGGCAGTGAAGGTTGTGCTGTAGCAGGACACGGTGGAGCAGTGAAGATGTTAGGAGCTGCTCCTGCTGGGAACACCTGGGGCGACCTTAGAAGGTGTTCCACGAAATGAGCCGTCATGGTGGTTGTCCAAAAGGGTATGAGGATGACTGATAGGGACAGTAGTAGCACCTCCAGCTCTTGGAATAACTCTGGGAATCCGGGAATGTTGCTTGGAGTTCCTTTTCCATTGTTCCAAGCATCCCACATTTCCATCAGTCGCAGGCGCAAGATCCGATTTTCTTCAGCTGTAAAAGATTCAGAGCCGGGACCCCCGAGATGGGGCTATCTTCAGAGATGGGGACTGCGGCAAAGTCATTTCTAGGACATTTCCCACTTCCTTTCGATCTCGTAAAGTATTGATGCGATGCCAGCTTACCACAACCAACCACCGTTTCTAAAAGCTGAACTGGGAATTGACAGCAACACACGGTTAGTTTGAGATACGTAACAGATAGGTAATCGCACATTGGGGTGTGATGCACCTACACAGTTAAACTGATGTCTACATGTTTGCCCCGGTTGCATGCTTTCATCCGGCTTTTCGTTTTGATTTCCAACTCTTTGTTTTCTTGCTTTCCTTTCTCTTTTTGTTTTCTCTCGTTTCTCTTTCCCCTATTCATTTCCTGTTTTCCCTTTTCTTTGCCATGGTTTTCTCCGATTCCTTATTTTCCTTTTTGCGTTTCTTTCACTCTCTTTTCCTTTGTTTCCTCTCGTGTATTTCCTTAGGCTACGTCGAATCCTATGGAGATTGCCTACGTATCATGACCCCGCATGAATCAGACCAAGCGTAGTTCTTGCAAAATAACAAAAAATGTAAAATAGAAAAAAAAAATGTTTTTGGATTTTCAATTTTATTGATAGGAAATATTTGATTACAAAGACTCAAAACTTACGCATTAAACAACATAGCAAACCTTGATGACAGAAAAAAAACTACAACTTCTATTCTATTTCAAGAAAATACAGACTCAACAACTGACTGACTCTTGGCGAAAAGAAAATACAGACCCAAATAACTGACATACTCTTAAGCAAAAAGAAAAATACAGACTCAAATACTGACTACTATATAAGGAAATATGACACTACATGAATACATTAAGCTCCTGGTGCCCGCGGGACATCGTTCGTCTCGCCGCGGGCCTATATGCAAGTTCCCTTGAAGTCTGTCCAGGTCACTCATTATCTGCTTCACAAATATCATGACTGATGCGAAGAAGGTGGTACAGGTCATGTTCTCACACAGTTGGCATTTCCTGTAATAGAATGAGCAACGTTAAGATTCTCTCTCTGATTCTGCCTTTTTCTTGAAGCAACCGCCCTATCTGTTGGTCCTAGCCTCCAAAGTTTGCTCAGCCGCCTGGCTTTGTTCCCGGAGTTGTTGCAAGTCCATTTCTAATTGTGCCAATTGCCATGTAACAATGTTCTCTTTCAACTTTGAACTCTTTTGCCTGTTTAATCATTCTGTTCTCTGTGGCAATGACCTTTTTCTTTAATCCTGTGACCTCATTGTCATATTCTTCTTTTAACTGTTTAACCATGCGGGCCCGTTCTTCCGCATTTTTTGCCAATTGTTTGCGAACCCCAGCTAATTCCTTTTTCCGCTTTGTTGAAGTCGAAACTGTAGTCATTCACTTTTTTGCCTTAGATTTCTATAAGCTTTGCATCTTTGGCACTTCTGACAGGGTTGTCGGCCTCTAACTTCATCTTTTGGATTTTTGGCTCGTAAGGCTTCATCTCTTTAGCCAATTGTTTTCTCTCACCTTCGTCAGCTGCGCTTGCAAAGTATTTTCCAAATCGGAGTCTTGGACCTGCTTTTCCAATGCTTCCTATGCGGCCCTGTACTCGTTTTCTTTAAGTAGCCAAGCCCATTGTTCCTGTGATGATTTCAGCAAACTCCCGGATGTGAGTCTTTTAGCTGCCTTCGTGCTCATATTCTCTTCTTATACCAAGCAAAAGGTATCCGGAACACTTCGCCTTTGGCCCGATCCTGTACGCAAGTATCCTTTTTTAAGTATACATTCATCCAAATCTGGCGGACTCTTGCTTCTGGGAATTGTCCGTCAGGGCTAATTTCAATTACTGAGCACTAAGATCCTCATCTTGTGGCACTATTTGGCATCTCCCAAGCTGTTCTCAAACCCGATATGGAGCGTATGCTGGATGCTTCTAAGTCCCATCAAGAGAAACTGTGACCTAGCCGCTGACATACACATGATTTCATCAATAGGTAACCATCCAAACGTCCACTGTATCTGACCGCGGTGAGAGTCCGGAAATATGATTGTCCAAGCGGTTACTCCTTCAGTAAGCTGGACCCCGTTGATCCTGTGTAGAAACTCCCCGAATGCAAGTTTTCTCAAGAATGAACCATAACTCAAGAATTGAGGACGATGGCACAATGTTCAGTCATCCACATTTGCAACAAGAGATTGCACCCTTCAAAGAAGTCCCTCCGGCTTTGCAAACTGTAAGAGCCGCGAAAGATGTCAGCTATTATCATAGGTGCAAGAGTGCTTTTGGCTTGAGTCATTAAAGTGTTGACGACCCCGTTATTCTTATGTCAATGTTTCCATCTTTCCTTGGAAATACCAGATGTTTCCCAGAAAAACCACCATAAAGCAAAACCCTGATGTTCTTCCATTTTTGGCGATTTTCTTTACTACATATCTTGTTTTCCGCCGTTGTTGAACCCTCCTATGTGGCCGTATCTGTTGGTATATGAAGCGTGAGATACAAAAACCCTTGCCAAATCCGGATTGTGGACTGTTCTGACTATCTTCAGTGAGTCTCAAGAACCTGTGCACAGCTACAGTTCTCTGAGAGACCAAGTATTTTGTCTTAAAGGTACCTCATTGTTTCCAATGTACCCGGCTATTTCCTCCAAAGTCGGGTGTAATTCAAAAATCCGAGAAATGGAAGACGTTATGTGCCGGTCCCAACATGTGACCAGTGCTCTGATGATAATCTCCCGAGGTACAATTCTAACAAACTATAAGCCCTTTCAAATACTTTTGACCTCGTCCTGTCCTTCTTTACCCAGATCGTCCACCATAGACGCAACTCCAGAGGGATTTTAGTCATATTGAGAAAGGTTCACTTTGAATTGTGCTCATCCGCACATTTATAAGGTGATTTAATCACTTATTTTGACCTAAAAAAATGGTTTTTTTTTTGCAAACTTTCTTTATCTAGAAAAACAAGACTAGGTTTGCAGATACGGCCTTTCAGCACTCTGAGAGGAAGATTTTTAAGGCTGTGCCCGCTAACCTTTAAAAATGACTAAGGTGGCTATTCTTGCAAAAATGGCCTTCCGACATCCTTTTTGGGGACATTCGCGCTTATTTTAGACAGAATGGCATCACCCGACTTATTTATGACACAAAATTAAAATTTGGCATTTTTTGGCTATCTTTGGAAAAGGGAGGTTGGACCCATGAGGGTTGCCTACGTATCTCATATCCGTGAGAATCAAACCGGCGTAGTTCGGTCAGATTTACTAAAATCAAAACTATTTTGAACCACAATTTTCTTTCTCTTTTCCTTTTCCAAATATATTTCTTTTTCTTTTTTTCATTTTTCAAAATCCGGCAGCCTTTCGGCACTACTTGGACATTGGTTTTTCTAATATAGGTAATTAACTCTCCACACTGCTATTTTCTCTTTCCTCTCTTTTTTCATTATATGCCCAGATATTCAAAGCCAGTCAGCATGCGAGTCCAAAAACAGATAAATGCACAAATAGGATAGCATCAGGATGTCCATTATTCCGGTACACCTGTCCTAGACGACCCAACCCCTGTGTTGAGTCCCCTAAGTCAAATGCACATGATGCAAAAACAAACGTCCTACTAGGGTCCGGCATGAGGCAAGTTTTCTAGGTTCAAAAACTGGTGTATTAGTTCTAACTGTTTACCCCGAGCGACAACTCGAGTCGAGAGGGTCGTACCGGGACGCGCCAGATCAATCCGTTAGTAACTTGTCCCGCCTCTTTTTATTTCAAGGTATGACACAACAGTAATAGGAGTATCTCAAACCAGTAAGCACATCCCCGGCACGGTGAGAAGAGAAGGGTTCGGACACAGTTTATATACAGTTCAGATTAATATCAAAGCGGTAAAGCCATTTAGCTACAATTAGCATGAACATGTGAAAAAAATCAGATAAAAGCCAAATATAAAATTGTACTAACTCGAAATTCTGAAACACTGGAATCGACATTCCTGGTTCGTATCCCAGCCAAGTCGCCAGATGTTGTCACACCTCCTTTTTACACAGTACCCGAAGGATAATGTATAAGGGAGTTTTTCCATTTAAGTGACATTATCGAAATGATTATTATTTAATTTTCAGTCGTCAACTGGGTAGGATGGCTTTGGTGTCCCAAGTCACCGGTTAAAAATTGGAATCCCAAATCGAGGAAAATTTTGACTCCAGTTGGAGTCTGCAACCAGAAATTCTGAATAAGGAATTCTGTTTGACCCGAGGAAGAATGTAGGCACCCGGATCCCGTGGTTCTAGCACGGTCACTTAAATTATTTATAAATGGCTAAAAATCTAATTTTTGTACATGTTTTAACTTAATGTGCTTTTAAATTCAAACGCTTTATTATTTATTTTTTAAAGAGTATTGCAACGTCATGAAAATTTATCTCAAACACGTTCGCTACCAGTACGCCCGTAATTTTTTGGCACATTTAACTTCGTTAGATTTGGTATTTGGGTCACATAAAGTGCACCCAATTTAGGAAAGTAATATTATTAAACACGCCCGCTAAAGCAAACTCACGCATATTATTATCTTTGTGGGAAGCCATGAAAATTCGCTAAATGCTGTCCCGAATTCTAAAATATTTTAATAAAGTATTTAATGAGGGCCCGTATTTATGCATCTTGTTTGGCGAGGCTCATCTCATCTTTATTACAGGCCATCCTAGACCGTACTACGATTTCTAATTGAATTTGTCTCTAAAGAGTCCTAGTTAATTGATATTTATTAATGCTATTTATTTAAAGTGACCCAAGGAATTCGAGGCCTCAAGTTCAAGTCCACACTCGAACAAGAAGCAAACCTCTTAGTTCAAGCATGCTACTTAACTAAGAAGGCCCAAAGCCTATAATCATAAAAATTGATCCCATAGCTCTTAAAAATGACTTTAATCTTCAGCATTCTTTTGGGCCTCCAAAGTCAGTCCAGTAAGGTGGAAAATGATCAGATTTTCTATTTGAGCATTTAGACAACAAATTTTAGGCTCAAACTTATTCAAATAGGAACTGCTGGGTTTTGGCCCTTCATGAACCCACAACCAAATATTGACCCATGTATGGATCTTCAACTGTTAATTTTAATTCACAGCAGCTTGGATAGAAGGACTGATTTAAATTCCAATGTGATATTTTATCAAATAACTTCGAAACCAATTATGACATCGATAGCAACTCACACAATTAACAAAATTGTTGAACTAGAGATTCCAAAGCCAAATCAGTTTTAAATCAATTACATTAAATGATTTATGTATGAAGTCAGGTCTATAAATGAACAACGAAGTATCCAGTGTAACTTAAGCCAAAAAAAACGCCTGATCTTACACTAATAAGCATGCACCCAGTTTAAAATCAATTTCTCATCGGTAACTTAAACAATCCTGAATTAATTCATACCACAACTGATATTTGCTAAACTATTCACAATAATTCGAATGTCCATGATTAACTACAAATGAAGATCTAGAATCAGTTTCATTTTATCACCACGGCTAATGATTAAACTAATCACCAAAATGAAATATAGGTTAATGACTGACTGAAAGTTCAACAATCAATTTTTTGGCCGGGAGATCCTCGGTTTTTTGGCCGGGATTTGGAAAGAAAAAGCTCCACGGTTTTTTGGCCGGGAGATCCTCAGTTTTTTGGCCGGGATTTGGAAAGAAAAAGCTCCACGGTTTTTCGGCCGGGAGATCCTCGGTTTTTGGCGGGATATTTAAGGAATGGGATCCTATGCTACCATGATTTGTTTTTCTTTTGGGATTTTCATTTTTATTTCTTTTCTTCTTTCTTCTTCTTTTGTTTTCCTCTTTTATGTTTTCCTTTTATTTAGCAAAACACATGAAAGAACTTGGGGAGGGGAAACTTCCTTTTTGGTCGTTTTCCTGCTGCAAAGCTGTTTCAGCGCTTGCACGTTTCATTTCTTTTTGGATTGCACCTGCTTCTTGCACGGTTGCTTTGAATTAAACCTTTTTTCAACAAAGAACAATTTATTAGTTTGAAACGGTGGTTGGTTTTGTGGCCTTGATCATCTCAATTTCTTGATCTCGGCCCCATTTCCGTTGAGAACTTTGCTGCTTGTTTGGCTTGAGGGTGAATCTCTTTTCAAACCGACCAGGTTCAGCCTTAGGACTTCATGATGACTCGCCCGTGTGGGCTCTAGCCTCTTTACTCTATTCTGCCCTTGGGACCTTTTCCTTTGCCTTCCTTTCTTTTTCAATGTTCTTGCTTCGAAAGCATCAACCACTATGGTCAGTCATATTGGCCTGACGCACTCGCTAAGGCTGGGTATTTCTTCAGCTCTGACCAGGCGGAACCCTGTGAAACCGGTCCTGCCACCTTTTCTTTGTACTAGTTACGGAATCAGAGTTAAACCGAAAGGGATTCAAAGAGAAGTATGCAGAAGGGCAATCATATGAGTTTAAAGAGAAGCATCCCTTTCGGGGAAAAGAAGGACTTATCTGGGGTGTGCATGCTGGCTTCAGATGAACATGACATGCTTCTTGGACTGGATGCCCGACCCACACAAACTTTCCGGCTTCTCATGAACCCATTAATCAGTATTTCAAAACTAGGGAACCTTGCCAGGACTCTTTTAGTGATGAGATGTCTTCTTTTCGGCCAACAGCGCCCTTTGCGGGTTTTTGCCAATCGACCTCTCACATTTCTCTTCTCACCGTCGCCCGATAGTGCTCTTTACGAGTTTTCACCCAACGGACTCTCTCATTTTTGGTTTCTCTACTCACCATCGCCTTATGGTGCCCGAAGGTTTTCACCGATAAGACTCTCTCATTTTATTTCCCTCAATTTGCATTGTGTCAGATTCCAACAATGATGTTTTCACTTCCATGCCTTTGCCAATTGATCGGAAGGACTTGGATAAGGTTTTGGGGTAAACAGAATTTTGGGCGGAACTACAACTTTGGAACCATTTCGGCGGATTCATGGCCGAACCATTATATCATCTGCCCCAGTTTCATTTTTCAGGGAAATCAGGGATTTTTGTTTTGGTGTGATTGAACCTCAGGGAGAGGCTGCCTACGTACCCTTTCGGGATCAAGTCAAACGTAGTTCAGGCCAATAATTTTTGTTTTTGTTTTCGCTTTTGTTTTGGTTTTTGTTTTCTTTTTTTTTCTTTTCTCTGCTCTTTTTTTTCCGCTGGTTTTTCTGAGTTCTAAAGAGGGTGACCAAAGAAAGGTTAACAGGCTCAAAGGGTTTGCGAAGGATTGATAGTGTTTGGATAGCGGGAATGAAAGCCTTCGTCATCTCAATTACGCAAAAGCCATCGCCACAGGAGGTCTAGACGTAGTACCTTTTTACTGCATCTGCATTGACTGCTGCCTCAGGATCATTCCCTTCGATGTCTCCCAGGTACAGTGCTCCCCTTGGCAATATCTTTCGAATTATGTACGGACCTTTCCAATTAGGGGCAAACTTCCCTTTTGCTTCCTGGTGATGAGGGAGAATGCGTCTGAGTACCAGCTGTCCTATTTCAAGATTCCTGGGCCACACTTTCTTGTTGTAAGCATGGGTCATTCTTTGTTAGTATAACTGCCCGGATATTACCTGAATACAACACACTCTTTTGTTGTAATGTACGGACCTTTCCGACCCGAGAACCAATTTTCCTTCAATTGTTCCAATTCTTTGTTTTATTTCCTCAAGGTTACCTTCTTTGCATTGCGACTGTTGATTCGTTATTTCGAAAATCTGCCAGCGTTTTGGGGATCTAGGCATGAAGTCCGCAAGCATGTCATGTTATTTAAAGCTGCATTATTAGAGTTAAAGAGAAGAAAATAAAGGAGAAAAATAGCAAAAATCAGAAAGAAAAATGAACGATGAAATATTGATTTCATTTTTTTGGAATTTTGCAGATAACAGGGTCCACATTCCGGAATTTAAAGACAAGAAACTACAGGAAACATCCGAGTTACGCCCTGAAATAACTCGAGATGCAGAAAAAGTGGCAGGGCTAGTTTACTGGGACTCCCGCCTGATCAGGAATGACGTAGCCTTCCAGTTCTGGAGTTTAGCATCTGGTCCCATGTAGAGCACCTCAGCGGCGCTAGTACCTTCCCCCGGCTGAACCATGTGGGTGCCCTCCTCTACATTTGAATATTTCTCAACAGAGATTTTCCCTGGAAGTTCCCCTGAAATTTCTTTGCCCTTGTGTGTAACCATTGTTCGCTGATAGTTCCATGGCACTGCAGAAGGGTCTGTCATTGGCTTCTGTGGTACGCGTCCAATAACCACTGGCTCATTCAGCCGAGATGGCTTAATTGTCCCCCGGACCACATAAGCTCCTTTTGGTACATATATTGGTGTTTCCCCTTTTACTTCCGCTTTCCTTGGAATACTGACAACCAAGGGTTTTTCTGGGCGTCCTCGCGGAACATAGAGAATTCCGTTCGTAGGAGAGTCTGTTTCCAATTTTGTCTCAGGTTTCTTCTCAGGCTCAGTTTTGACAGTTTTATTCTTCTTTTCCTCTTTTCCTTGCTTAGAGGTTACCTTGGGCTTCTTTTCTGCATCGGCAATAGCAATTATGGCTTTCAAAGCCGGGTCAAACTCCCTGTCTTCACAAATCATACCGATTACCGGCCCGTTATTGTGAGCGGGCAACGGGTTATTAGTCACATTCGGGGTTTCTTCATCTCTCAACACTATTTTCCCTTGCTCAATCAAATCTTCCACAACTTTCTTCAATGTCCAGCAGTTATCAGTACTATGCCCTTCAGCTCCTGAATGGTAGGCACAATGGACCCCTCGTTGATAAGCTGGAGATTCTGGGTTCTGCCTGTTTTGGGGAATAGGCTGTAGCAAATTCATCTGGACGAGCTTCGGGAACAGACTGGAGTAAGGTTCACCAATTGGCGTAAAATTCGGTCGTCTGGGTGGTTCTCGAGGGCGGAAGTTATTTTGCGGTGGTCGGGGATTATATTGGTTCTGGTAAGGAGGTTGATTTCTTTGGAATGGAGGTGGATTTCGGTTAGCTTGTGGTTGCGGTCGGCCGAAGGGTTGTGCATTCATGACCGCATAAGGTGTAGGAGCATAGGCCATACCAGTATGAGGATAGTAGTGTTGAGGGGTTCTTTCAGAGAATACCGGTCGGGAGCCCGATATCTTCTTCCTCCTGATGCTGCCATCACTGTTTCTTCTTTCTTTTTGCCTTTGGCTATTCCTCCAGACCCGCCTTGGATGGCTTGGGAGGCTACTCTTATGGCTGACTGGCTCAAGATTCTACCCGTTTTTAGTCCATTCTCCACCATTTCTCCGATTTTTATTGCCTCTGCGAAAGGTTTGCCCATGGCGGACATCATATTCTGAAAATAGTCTGCTTCCTGGGCTTGGAGGAAAACAGTTACCATCTCTACCTCATCCATTGGAGGCTTCACTCTTGACGCCTGTTCACGCCACTTAATGGCATATTCACGGAAGCTTTCTGAAGGCTTTTTCTTAAGATTCGCCAAGGAGTTCCTGTCTGGCGCGATGTCTATGTTGTACTGAAATTATCGAACAAAGTCTCGGGCCAGATCATCCCAAATATGCCAACGTGAGACATCTTGATCCATGTACCATTCTGAAGCAATACCAACCAAACTTTCTCCAAAATATGCCATCAACAACTCTTCTTTGCCACCGGCTCCCCGTAACTGGTTGCAATACTTCTTCAGGTGAGCAATAGGGTCACCGTGTCCGTCATACTTCTCAAATTTTGGTGTTTTGAACCCTGACAGCAAGTGTACATGAGGGAACATACATAGGTCTGTATAGGAGACACTCTTTTGCCCGCTCAATCCTTGCATGTTTTTCAAGCTCTGCTCGAGGCTTCTCATTCTCTTCGCCATCTCGTCCTGCTCTGGGTCTTTGGGGGTTTTGTCCTGCCCCGGTGTAAGCTCGTATGGGGGTGGCTGAGAGTAATTATATGTGGGATATTGAGGAGATCCACCGGAAAGACAGGGTTTTGGAAGGTGAATGCTGAGGGATCAAGGCGGGCCTTGGCAGTGAAGGTTGTGCTGTAGCAGGACACGGTGGAGCAGTGAAGATGTTAGGAGCTGCTCCTGCTGGAACACCTGGGGCGGACCTTAAGAAGGTGTTCCACGAAATGAGCCGTCATGGTGGTTGTCCAAAAGGGGTATGAGATGACTGATAGGGACAGTAGTAGCACCTCCAGCTCTTGGAATAACTCTGGGAATCCGGGAATGTTGCTTGGAGTTCCTTCCCATTGTTCCAAGCATCCCACATTTCCATCAGTCGCAGGCGCAAGATCCGATTTTCATCAGCTGTAAAAGATTCAGAGCCGGGACCCCCGAGATGGGCTATCTTCAGAGATGGGGACTGCGGCAAAGTCATTTCTGTAGACATTTCCCACTTCCTTCGATCTCGTAAAGTATTGATGCGATGCCAGCTTACCACAACCAACCACCGTTTCTAAAAGCTGAACTGGGAATTGACAGCAACACACGGTTAGTTTGAGATACGTAACAGATAGGTAATCGCACAATTGGGGTGTGATGCACCTACACAGTTAAACTGATGTCTACATGTTTGCCCCGGTTGCATGCTTTCATCCCGGCTTTTCGTTTTGATTTCCACCTTTGTTTTCTTGTTTTCCTTTCTCTTTTGTTTTGTCCCGTTTCTCTTTCCTCTATTCATTTTCTGTTTTCCCTTTTCTTTGCCATGGTTTTCTCTCGATTCCTTATTTTCCTTTTTGCGTTTCTTTCACTCTCGTTTTTCCTTTGTTTCCTCTCGTGTATTTCCTTAGGGCTACGGTCGAATCCTATGGAGATTGCCTACGTATCATGACCCCGCATGAATCAGACCAAGCGTAGTTCTTGCAAAATAACATAAAATGTAAAATAGAAAAAAAAAATGTTTTTGGATTTTCAATTTTATGATAGGAAATATTTGATTACAAAAACTCAAAACTTACGCATTAAACAACATAGAAAACTTGATGACAGAAAAAAAACTACAACTTCTTTCTATTTCAAGAAAATACAGACTCAACAACTGACTGACTCTTGGCGAAAAGAAAATACAGACCCAAATACTGACATACTCTTAGCAAAAAGAAAAATACAGACTCAAATACTGACGTACTATATAAGGAAATATGACACTCATGAATACATTAAAGCTCCTGGTGCCCGCGGGACATCGTTCGGTCTCGCCGCGGGCCTATATGCAAGTTCCCCTTGAAGTCTGTCCAGGTCACTCATTATCTGCTTCACAAATATCATGACTGATGCGAAGAAGGTGGTACAGGTCATGTTCTCACACATTTGGCATTTCCTGGTAATAGAATGAGCAACGGTTAAGATTCTCTCTCTGATTTTGCCCTTTTCTTGAAGCAACCGCCCTATCTGTTGGGTCCTAGCCTCCAAAGTTTGCTCAGCCGCCTGGCTTTGTTCCCGGAGTTGTTGCAAGTCCATTTCTAATTGTGCCAATGCCATGTAACAATGTTCTCTTTCAACTTTGAACTCTTTTGCCTGTTTAATCATTCTGTTCTCTGTGGCAATGACCTTTTTCTTTAATCCTGTGACCTCATTGTCATATTCTTCTTTCAACTGTTTAACCACGCGGGCCCGTTCTTCCGCATTTTTAGCCAATTGTTTCCGAACCCCAGCTAATTCCTTTTCCGCTTTGTTGAGGTCAAAACTGTAGTCATTCACTTTTTGCCTTAGATTTTCTATAAGCTTTGCATCTTTGGCACTCCTGACAGGGTTGTCGGCCGCTAACTTCATCTTTTGGATTTGGGCTCGTAAGGCTTCATTCTCTTTAGCCAATTGTTTTCTTTCACCTTCGTCAGCCGCGGCTTGCATGCTATTTTCAAATCGGAGGTCTTGGACCTGTTTTTCCAATGCTCCTATGCGGGCCCTGTACTCATTTTCTTTAGCTAACCAAGCCCACTGTTCTTGCGATGATTCAGCAAACTCCTGGATGTGAGGTCTTTTAGCTGGCCTTTCGTGCTCATATTCTCTTCTATACCAAGCAAGGTATCCTGGCGACACTTCGCCTTTGGCCCGATCCTGTACGCAAGTATCCCTTTTTATGTATTGACATTCATTCCAAATCTGGCGGACTCTTGCTTCTGGGAATTGTCCGTCAGGGCTCATTTCAATTACTTGAGCACTAAGATCCTCATCTTGTGGCACTATTTGGCATCTCCCAAGCTGTCTCAAAACCCGATATGGAGCGTATGGCTGGATGCTTCTAAGTCCCATCAAGAGAAACTGTGACCTAGCCGCTGACATACACATGATTTCATCAATAGGTAACCATCCAAACGTCCACTGTATCTGACCGGCGGTGAGAGTCCGGAGATATGATGTCCAAGCGGTTACTCCTTCAGGTAAGCTGACCCCGTTGATCCTTGTGTAGAACTCCCCGATGCAAGTTTTCTCAGATGAACCATAACTCAAGAATTGAGGACGATGGCACAAGTGTTCAGTCATCCACATTTGCAACAAGAGATTGCACCCTTCAAAGAAGTCCCCTCCGGCTTTGCAAACTGTAAGAGCTCGGAAGATGTCAGCTATTATCATAGGTGCAAGAGTGCTTTTGGCTTGAGTCATTAAAGTGTTGACGACCCCGGTTATTCTTATGTCAATGTTTCCATCTTTCCTTGGAAATACCAGAGTCCCAGAAAAACCACCATAAAAGCAAAACGCCTATGTTCTTCCCATTTTTGGCGATTTCCTTTACTACATATCTTGTTTTCCGGGTTGTTGAACCCTCCTATGTGGCCGTATCTGTGGTATATGAAGCGTGGAGTACAAAAACCCTTTGCCAAATCCGGATTGTGGACTGTTCTGACTATCTTCAGTGAGTCTAAGAACCTGTGCACAGCTACAGTTCTCGGAGCAACCAAGTATTTTTGTCTTAAAGGTACCTCATTGTTTCCAATGTACCCGGCTATTTCCTCCAAGGTCGGGGTTAATTCAAAATCCGAGAAATGGAAGACGTTATGTGCCGGGTCCCAACATGTGACCAGTGCTCTGATGATATCTCCCCGAGGTACAATTTCTAACAAACTAGTAAGCCCTTTCAAATACTTTTTGACCTCGTCCTGTCCTTCTTTACCCAGATCGTTCCACCATAGACGCAACTCCAGAGGGATTTTAGTCATGATTGAGAAAGGTTCACTTTGAATTGTGCTCATCCTGCACATTTATTAAGGTGATTTAATCACTTATTTTGACCTAAAAAAATGGTTTTTTTTGCAAACTTTTCTTTATCTAGAAAAACAAGGACTAGGTTTTGCAGATACGGCCTTTCAGCACTTCTGAGAGGAAGATTTTAAGGCTGTGCCCGCTAACCATTTAAAAATGACTAAGGGTGGCTATTCTTGCAAAAATGGCCTTCCGACATCCTTTTGGGGACATTCGGCTTATTTTAGACAGGAATGGCATCACCCGACTTATTTATGACACAAAATTAAAATTTGGCATTTTTTGGCTATCTTTGGAAAAAGGGAGGTTGGACCCGATGAGGGTTGCCTACGTATCTCACATCCGGTGAGAATCAAACCGGCGTAGTTCGGTCAGATTTACTAAAATCAAAACTATTTTGAACCACAATTTTCTTTCCTTTTCCTTTTCCAAATATGTTTCTTTTTCTTTTTTTCATTTTTCAAAATTCCGGCAGCCTTTCGGCACTACTTGGACATTGGTTTTTCTAATATAGGTAATTAACTCTCCACACTGCTATTTTCTCTTTCCTCTCTTTTTTCATTATTGCCCAGATATTCAAAGCCGGTCAGCATGCGAGTCCAAAACAGATAAATGCACAAATAGGATGCATCAGGATGGTCCATTATTCCGGGTACACCTGTCCTAGACGGACCCAACCCCTGTGTTGAGTCCCCTAAGTCAAATGCACATGATGCAAACAAACGTCCTACTAGGGGTCCGGCATGAGGGCAAGTTATTCTAGGTTCAAAACCTGGGTATAGGTTCTAGACTGTGTACCCGAGCGGACAACTCGAGTCGAGGAGGGGGCTACGTACCGGGGACCCGCCAGATCATCCGGCTTAGTAACTTGTCCGGCCTCTTTCTTATTTCAAGGTATGACACTAACAGAATAGGGAGTCTCAACCAGTAAGCACATCCCCGGAGGTGAGAAGAGAAGGGTTTCGGCACAGTTTATATACAGTTCAGATAATATCAAAGCGGTAAAGCATTTAGCACATTTAGCATGGAACATGTTGAAAAATCAGATAAAGCCAAATATAACAATTGTACTAAGCTCGAATTCTTGAACACTGAATCGACATTCTGGGTTCGTATCCCCAGCAGAGTCGCCAGAGTTGTCACACCTCCTTTTTTACACATACCCCGAAGGATAAATGTATAAGGGAGTTTTTCCATTTAAAGTGACATTATTCGAAATGGGATTATTTATTTATTTTTCAGAGTCGTCACTTGGGATAGGATTGGCTTTTGGTGTCCCAAGTCACCGGTTTAAATTGAATCCCAAATCGAGGAAAATTTTGACTTCCAGTTGGAGTCTGCGAACCAGAAATTCTGAATAAGGAATTCTGTTGACCCGAGGGAAGATGTTAGGCACCCCCGGATCCCGTGGTTCTAGCACGGTCACTTAAATTATTATAAATGGCTAAAAATCTAATTTTTGTACATGTTTTAACTTATGTGCTTTTTAAATTCAAAACGCTTTTATTATTTATTTTTTAAAGAGTATTGCAACGTCATGAAAATTTATCTCAAACCACGTCGCACCAGTACGCCCGTGATTTTTTGGCACATTTCAACTTCGTTGAGATTTGGATTTGGGTCACATAAATGTGCACCCGAATTTAGGAAAGTAATATTATTAAACACGCGCCTAAAGCAACTACGCATATTATTATCTTTGTGGGAAGCCATGAAAATTCGCTAAATGGCGTGTCCCGAATTTCTAAAATATTTTAATAAAGTATTTAATGAGGGCCCCGTGATTTATGCATCTTTGTTTGGCGAGGCTCATCTCATCTTTATTTACAGGCCATCCTAGAGCGTACTACGATTTTCTATTTGAATTTGTCTCTAAAGAGTCCTAGTTAATTGATATTATTAATGCTATTATTTAAAGTGACCAAGGAATTCGGGCCTCAAGTTCAAGTCCACACTCGAACAAGAAGCAAACCTCTTAGTTCAAGCATGCTACTTAACTAGAAGGCCCAAAGCCTATATCATAAAATTGATCCCATAGCTCTAAAATGACTTTAAGTCTTCAGCATTCTTTTGGGCCTCCAAAGTCAGTCCAGTAAGGTGGAAATGATCAGATTTTCATATTTGAGCATTTAGACAACAAATTTTAGGCTCAAACTTATTCAAATAGGAAGCTGCTGGGTTTTGGCCTTCATGAACCCACAACCAAATATTGACCCATGTATGGATCTTCAACTGTTAATTTTAATTCACAGCAGCTTGGATAGAAGGCTGATTTAAATTCCAGATGTTGATATTTATCAAATAACTTCGAAACCAATTATGACATGGATATGCAACTCACACAATTAACCAAATGTGTTGAACTAGAGATTCCAAAGCCAAATCAGTTTAAATCAATACATTATAATGATTTTATGTATGAAGTCGGGTCTATAAATGAACAACGAAGTATCCAGTGTAATTTAAGCCAAAAAAAACGCCTGATTCTACACTAATAAGCATGCAGCCCAGTTTAAAATCAATTTTCTAATCGGTAACTTAACAAATCTGAATTAATTCATACCACAACTGATATTTGCTAACTATTCACAATAATTCGAATGTCCGATGATTAACTACAAATGAAGATCTAGAATCAGTTTCATTTTATCACCACGGCTAATGATTAAACTAATCACCAAAATGAAATTACTAAGGTTAATGACTGACTGAAAGTTCAACAATCCAACAGTCTATTAACAATCCAAAAAAAACAGTCCTAATTGTACAGTCCATAGTCTAAGTTAATACAAATCGAAGCTAAGCTATACTAAGCAAATACACATCAACTAGTATCTATTTTAACTACAAATATATAATAAACTAAATGAACACAGAGCTGGAAGCTGAGGCTTGAATACTTTTATTTCATCTTTCAATTCAAGGCTACATCAAAGTTAATTCAAGTGTGTACCTGGAATATAATGAAGCAGAAAAGAAGATCAGAGTCAGTAGCAATTCGAGTGACCAGCAGGAGCAAATAGCAATTCACAGCAGCAAATCAATTGACCCAGTACCAACTCCAAACAATAAATCACCCAAAAAACAGCTTGAATATACTCAATATAACTCGAACTTGACTCAGGAACACTGGAACTCCAAATCACATTTGAACTTCCACTTAATCTAAGAAAGAGATGCAATGTAACAGTATTTTTTTGAGTTTTTCTGCTGTATTTACTTTTTGTTTTTGGTTTTTGAAGGGATTATAATCTAAGAGAAATTTAAACTATAAGAGTTCATGATTTTGAAATTCTTTTTATTTGCAATTTAAATCTGGATGCTCTAGCTTGCAGGAGGAGTTTTTTGGGAATTTTAGATTCTGAAACTTTTTTGGGGATTTTTCAGATTGTTCAAAAACTTGTGAACTAAGGCACTAGGCATGCCTTTTATAGGCAGGAAAGGGGCAGGAAGGTTCTGGAATTCCTTCACTCATTTTCACTCCTTTTTATTTTCAGAATTTACTCATTAGTGCTAAAGTTTTGACTTGTTTCTCAAGTCACTGCACTAAACTACTGAAATTTACACTAAAGCCCTATTCTAGAAGAGTCTAGGGTGTTCCTAATCTGTTACTACAAGATTCTTTCTCTTTGAAGTGTCCAAATTGCCCTTGAACTAAGTCTAAAGTTACTACTCTATACTACTAACCCTAGTCCTCTTAAGCTTGGTCAAACGACCATGATTAATTACTCACCAATGCTGGAAATTTTCAGCTATATCCAAACAACTCTTAGAAATCCTAACAATTAACTAAAAGTTAAACTAAACTAATCATTAAAAGCGAAAATCAAAGAACAGGAACTAAACACTGTATTGACTAACAGAAAAATCACAACAAAATCCACAAAACCAAACAGAATCAACAAACGGAAAAAATATAATCAAATAATAAGAAGAAACTTACTGATTTAACCCTAGCTGAATTGACTTTGAATTTGGCCCCAAAAATAATATTATATGTTTGTTCTTTGCCAAAACAAACACATAATATCATTTTTTGGAACCATTTGAATACTGATAACCTTCGAGTCTTCGACTCAGACTTGGACTCAAACCCTTGATTCGGGATTCAAATAATTTTAACTAGCCTTGAAGGAATCCGGCTTAGGGTTTGGGAAGAGGGGGTTAAGGTGAGTCTAGGGTGTAGGTTTAGTTGGGTTTGGAGGCGGAGCCGCCACCAGAGAACAAAGGCGGCGGCTAGGGTTTTGAAATTTTGAGGAATTCCAGTGGGATTTGAGTGGGACAATGAAGGGATCGTGATGAGGAGGAAGAGAGGAGGTCTTGGTGTAAATTTGGAGGCCATTTGATGAGTTAGGGTTTTGGGTCAGGATCTTTTATTCAAGATTCGAAGAATTTGAAGGGATTCGAGGGACATGGAGTGCAGATTCGGAAAGAGGAGAAGGAGAGGAACAAGGGGTGTAATTTTGGTCGAAAATGGAGGCCGGCCGCCGCCGTGAGGCGATTTCCGGCGGCGGTTCCAGGCGGAGGAGGGTGGCGTTACGCTTCAGTGTTAGAGAGTGGGAGAGATGACCTTGGGGGGGGGGGAGGGGTAATCCGACATATATATATTAAAAAACCTAGGCAGTTCTCAATCGTTGGATCAAAAAAACCAACGACTGAGATTAGATTTAAACCAAACTACGTTGTTTTGATAAAGGGGGGGGGGGGGGCAGGACCGGGTATATGGCATTTTGGGCTTGGACTGTGGGTTTGTGAAGAGGTTTTGAGATTGGGCTGGTGAATTATTTAATCACTGGCCCAATGCCGGCCAGTCTATTTTTTCTCCCTTTTTTTTTTGATTTTTGTTAAATACAAAATTAAAAATAAAAAGACCTGATTTAATTCTAATACTAAACTAATTAATTTTCAAGAATTAACTAACTCCTAATTTCAAATAAACCTAAGACAAATTTGAAAATTAAAAGTAAGAATGCAAAAGGAACCATTTTTTGTTATTTTCTTTCATTTTTGTAATGTTAATAAACTAATAGAACTAAAAAAATATAAAATTGTGTCCTAAATGCAAATGTACTATTTTATGAATTATGCCAACTAAAAATGCACACAAAATGCAAACAAGCACAAAAATCATGCAATTAATTCCCTAAAATTCAAATAATAAAAGAAAAGTCCTAATTTTAAGAATTCTATAGGAATAATTCAAGCGAGGCAAAAATCACGTGCTCACACTTTCGTTCATTCTTATCTCATTCGAGGATGCCCACTAGACATGCAAGTATGGTTGTATGAGTGTTGCTCCTCCGTCAACACTGATATAGGCTACAAGGATTTCTAATTCAATCCCTCGCATGCTTAACTGGTCAGCTAGTAAGGGTCAGATTTGGTTAGCCGCAATTGAAGACACAATGATCAAGCCTGAATGGATGAAGGTAAACGTTTTTTATTTATGATTATACATTTACCTACAGAATATCTACAATTTGTCTACATATTCTGCCTTAATCAAGCTAATTTGTTTTTTTTCTCTCATTCAGTTCACCAGCATAAATGAATCGCCTGAAGAGCTTTCAGTTATGTCTTTGCCTGATAAAGTTGAGTACAAAATTGAAGAGGTTGAACATATTTCTGAGGATCCCAAAGTTGATGCTCCTCCATTGGAACCCAAACAATCAATTGGAAAAGAGGACAATGAGTCTATTCTTCGTAAAATAAGAAAGTTAAAAAGAGGTCTTGAGGAGGTAACATTTATTCCTAAACAGCATTGTGATGTATACATAATAGTGCATATGTTCTTTAATGTATGTTAAGACATATTCTGAAGTGAACTATGTATTTTTTTTTAATGTAGGTCGATGAAAAGATTGCAGATTTTAGGAAAGATGTCTTTGAAGAACTAGGTAGCCTTCGAGTGCTAATAAATGAGTCAGTCAACACTGTTTTGCAGGTGTTAAATAGTCGAAATGATCAAGTTGATGCAAAGGTAACATTTGAATTTTATTCATATTAACAAAACTATTTATGTCACCTCTAAAATATATATTCTAACTAATATAAAACTTTCAGTTTGCTGGGAGTTCAACCAAAAATACTGACCAACCAAAAGACAATAACAATCAGCAATTTCAGTTCACTAGTGGAGAACCAGTGCAGGCCAGCACCAGCAAAACAGGTATCTACAAAATACTCCACTTTATCTACAATTATCTATAGAATATGTACAAAATATCTACAAGTTATCTACAAAATATCTATAATTTGTCTACATTATATATACAAATAAATACAGCATATTGGCACAGCTATACAGATTTATGTAGATATTATAACACACCTACATATCTTCTTAAACTGTCAAGCCACTACTATCCAGTATGATTTAATATTTTAAATGAAAAAAACAGAACATATTGAAGGTGCACTTGGTGAAGAAAATCATCCAGCACGTGTTGATTTATATACACATTTTGAAGGCGCAGTTGATGAAGAGAATGCAGGTATGAAATTGTATTCAGAGATATTTGCTATATGTTTCAATATTTTTACCATTCTATTAAGCTAGATATACATGGTAACAATATTTTTACCATTCTATTAAGCTAGATATACATGGTGTTTCAGAGAGGGAAGATATGCATGCACAATCTCCAATTCACGGAGTGACAGTAGCAGCTCAAAGAGAACAACAGAATGAGGAAGATGACAATGTAGGTGAAGAGGCAGAGTATGTGAATGTAGGTGATTCAGAAGACTCCGGAGGTGAGAAGAAGGAGATTACACTTGATGATTTCGAGCTGCCTGATAACTTCTCCCAATTGGTTAAGCTCGGCGAGCCTATACAAGATGAAACAACACCCCTGCATCAAGGTAGAACAAGGCAGCCCGGAAAGCATTCCCGATCACCATTTCTCCCTTTATACAGTTCTAGTGGCAGCACCCTCGGTTGGACCTCAAATTTTTCACCTCAAGCACCCATTTACTAGTGTTATTGGTCAAGATGTAGATCCTGAGTTGTTGGATCAATTCAACAAGTGGTTATACCACGGTACCGACACAGGTTCAAAGAGGTTAGTTTGCACAATTTGACACTTTTATTCCAGTATTCATCTTTTACATATCCACTTCATTCAACAATTTTATTTTAATTTCTATTTGTTTATATAGGAGGAAGGCTCCGTATTCTATAAAGGACAACCAAATTAAGCCATGGTTAGATCTTGGAGTGGAAAAGGTTGACAAGAAGGAGTGGTTCTTTTCCCTGGCACACCCTGGACAAGTCCTTAATGACTCGGTAAGATTCATTGTATTTGATTTGTAGATACTTTGTAGATAATTTGTAAATAATTTGTATTCTGATTGTAGATGCTTTGTTTTATGTTTGAAATGTAATTGTAGTTATTTTGTAGTTTTGTGTAGATTATTTGAAGAAAACTTGTAGCATAAATGTAATCTATTTTTGTTGCAGCACATTAATGTTATAATGTATTACTTGAGGAAAAGAGGCAAGTATGGCCCCCACAATAAGACCAGGTTTACTACAACAGATTGTTTGTTCAAGACTAGGATTGAACAAATTTATGAAAAGTTCCAAAATTCTCCTCAAGAAAAGAAGTTTTCTGTTGTCAAACCCCAGGACATTGTAGCGAAATATATATTGGGATATAGACTACTCGCAAATGTTGCATGGAATGAAGTTGATTATGTCATCATGCCCGTCAACATTGTAGAAAAATTCCACTGGTTGTTGGTTGTTTTTGACATTGCAGACAGGCAACTTTATGTGTATGATTCCATGGTCTCTTCACGCAATCATCCTATTGTTGAATCTTGTGTCGACAAGTTTTCTGTTATTATCCCTTTGTATTTGTCATGCACTGGTTTTTATGGGAAGCGTAAAGATATCAACTTCAAGAATACAAAGGCATACATTGAGACTGTTGTTACCGACCCTCTTAATATTTAGTGGATCGTCGGAGAGATACCACAGCAAAAAGAAGGATCACTGTAACAAAAATCTTCTTTCTTTCTATACATTTAACCTTTTTTTTAATCGTTTGGTAAATATTGTCATTTTTTCATCTTTGCAGCGATTGTGGTGTATTTGTTGTTGCCTTTGCAGAGTATGCTAGTCTTGGAGACTTAATTCCGGAAGAAGACCTTTTTGATATTGACCAACATCGTAGACGCTATGGAGCGCTACTTTGGGACTATGCTAGAAAGAAGCAGGAGCATGGGGCAATTAGTGATAGTGAGGTGACAAGCAAATTGGCAAGGAGAAAATGTGCACCAGCTTTGAATGAGAAAACACGAGTCCATAGGAAGAAAAAGTAGTTGTAATATGGAACATGTAGTACAATTGTTTAGTTGATGCTAGTTTAGAAGAAAGATGGTAGACAAGTTTTTGAACAATATTGTTGTGTTTTAATTGTAGCAGACTTGCGCTACAATTATAGTAGCCTTTTTTTTTCTTATCCAGTATAGTAGTTCAAATGGAAACATTCTGTTGGTCTTTATTATTTTAGCATATAAAACCTTTCCAACTGAATTTTTATACAGTTATTCTGTCAACGCAAAAATATGTAGAGTCATTCTTTTAGCAAATAAAACCTGATCTACATTATTTTTAGCATATAACTTCTTTCTAGCTGAATTATAATCTAGTTATTATGTCAGCTCTAGCTATTGTAGGTGATTTGTATATAATTTGTATAAAATATTTAACAATGTGTTTTGTTGCTTTTATATTCATTTGTTGAATGTAAACAGTACTTGATCTACAATATTTTAGTATATAACTCCTTTCCTACTGATTTATAATGTAGATATTCTGTCAATTCCAGTTAATGTAACTTTTTTATAGTTGTTTTATAGATAAATTGCAAAAAAACATTAACTTCTATGTAAAGGATGCTAGAGATAGTAAAAAAGTGGTAGATTGTATTTATAGAAACCATTCATAAACAAATCACTCTATGAAAGTATTATCTCAATACAGAAAAACCCTAACTAACTACATTATGATCTTAAAAAACCTCAACAATTACACATCAAATTCTGTTATCCTGAACTCACCAACAATTTTTATGAAATATTCTATTAACTACATAAAATTTTATTTCTTTTTGGGTGCATTCTTGCAAGATCTTTTGTTATGCCCTTCTCCTCCGCAGTTGCCACATGAAACATTGTACTTCTTTGAATTTATTTCATCATATGTTTTGCATCTTTCTTTTTGAGGTCTTCCTTGCTGCCTCTTCCCTCCTGTAGATGGATTTACTACTTCTTCAGATATATGTTGTGGCACATTCCATTTGCTTTCATCAGGTAGGGGATTTACTGGTATTTCATAAGTACGCAATAGGTTCTTCCTTGTGNATCATCACTGTTTTCCTCACTATTTGAAATATTATTTGAACTCAGTCCATTGTCATTACACTGTTTCATGAACTCAGCTATATTTTCACTCAACCTCGAGTTTTAACTGATATTTGAACTATTGTTTGAGCTGAGCATTTTTGTTTCTTTACTGATGCCCGAGGGGCTTATGATTATTTTTGGACTGATTGAGGCCGAGGGCCATATGTGAGGATATGCTGAGTGATGTGAGGAGGCTTCCAGGCCTCGAGTGTATTGTGAGGAGGCTTTCAGGCCTCATGTTGATATGTACAGGCTTTCAGGCCTTATGTTGATATAGCGCTTGGGCTGTAGGAGCCCCTCCGAAGTCTGCACACCCACAGTGAGCGCGGGTACCCATTTAGAATTGGACAGTGGTAACAATGACACTGTCATTCGTGTTTTGGTCAGGTAACAATGGCTGACCGGTCAGGTAACAATGACTGACTAGTAACGAAATTCGTGCCCGATGGGCGAACTTTTATGTGTTCATCTTGCATACTTATTTGCATTATTACCTGCTATGCTGTGATATTTGTGCCCGAGGGGCGGATTTTCTGTGTTAATCAGCATTAACTATTTTGAACAGTTTCGTAATTATTGAAAGGACCATTTTCGAAAGAGATTTGAACTGAGCCGAAACATTTCTAAAGAATACTCTGATTTTACTGTTTTCTCGGAAATTGTACCCGGCTTCTGTACAGCCCGTTGGTTGCTTTACGTGATTTCTTGCTGCTCAGTTATTATTTACTTCTATTACTCACTGAGTTGGAAGTACTCACTTTACTCCCTGCACCTCGTGTGCAGTTGCAGGTATCGTTCACCCGGTAGCGGGTTATTAGCGGATTGAAGGTATTATTATTGTAGCTGAGCAAGGTGACCGCCAGCGTTCGCGGCACCGGATATTGTCTTTTGTTTTTCAGAAACTTTACTTGTATATATTTATTGGCCTGTAGTTGTGTTAAGGTTTTCTTTAGATGTTCGTGACTTGTGACACCCCGGTCGGGTTGTGTTGGGTTGTACGTACTGGTTATTATTGTCGTTAAGCTATATTCACCTATTCGTTTATGTTTAATAAATATTAAAGAGACGATTTGGGTTAGTTGGCTGGCCTTGTCTTCACGAGAGGTGCCATCACGATCGGGTTTGGAAATTGGGTCGTGACACCAAAAAAGGGCAACCCGGTGGGTTAAGCTATTGCTTATGTGCGGGGTCCAGGGAAGAGTCAGACCATATTGGCTCAATTATATGCAGTTTTACGTTGCATTTCTGCAAGAAGTTGTTTTCACATATTGAATTCGTAACCTTCTGGTTGCACGGCGACAACTCTTATAGTTGCAAACAAATTTAAAAAGTAGGAAAAAGATGTGGAATAGAGAACTCACTTGGCAAATGGAACATTTCCAGGCTTTATCAGTGGAGATGAGAAGTGGAGAGGAGTCAATTGTTGAGAGCTTAAACTTGCATGTATGTTAAGTTCACGTCGTGTTCAGATAACATATCAGTTTGTATGTCTTTTGGTGTGTAAATTGTCTTAGGATCAGCATATTTTGGAATAACCATGCTACCAACTACCATGGCAGTAGGTTTGTGTTGTATGAATGTACTGTCCATCAAAGAGCATGTGTGCAAGCTGTTGAATGTTCTAACCTTGAACATTGCAGAATCATTTATGCTAGTTGCCTTGAAGTGCCATGTACAATTTTCACCAATACATACCAACCAGTAGCTACAAAATAAAACCAATTTAAATACTGGTATAAAAAATGTAGATCACACAAAAAAAATAAAAACAGTTTTAGCATAAAAGATTATATACAACAATTTATATACAAAACAACTACAAACTATCCACAATGTTGTTAAACAATATCACCCAAAAAAACTGTGGAAGTAAAAGTTTACAAATAAACTACAAAACAAAAAAGAATAGCAAGTGCAATGTTCATACCTTCTGGCACTAGATCTTTTGACCCTGAATTGGAATTTGTGCATGACAGAATAGTGCTTCATTGCAGTTGCAATTGTTTGCTTGTCTTGGTATACTTGTCCTACTTCAATAATACTTGGCGTACTATCTGTTATTATTATACTTTCATATTCCTCTATAACGGGAGATGTTGGCATATCAAGTAGCTTTAGTGTTCCAGACGAACCTGCATGAAAATAAAGTTAAATTCTGTTATGAACAGTTTGTAGAAATTTTGTAGATAATTTGCCTTGAAATTCTATATTTCATATTAATTTTTCAAATGATATGTAGTTTTATTGTAGAATAAATGTAGAAATTTTGCAGATATTGTGAAAATCCATACTGATATATATATTTACTCTGACATGTAGTTTATTTGTAGATAAAATGTAGATAAAGTGTAGGACATTGATATACAACCAGAATTTGATTAAAAATATAACAGCACAAACCTGCAACTGTGTTCTCATTGGTGATACTCAATTCCATATTAAAATCACGAACAGTTATACATAGCGGGTATGATCCTAAGTTTTTGTTTTCCTTTTTCGTCTCCATATATACACGAACACCCATATCGTTCCTAATTTCCATTGGAGGACAATGCTCGTTGACAATGTATTTGATTTCTATAATATTTTCGAATTTATCGATCATTAATTGCTGTGCTATTGTAGAAATCAAAAGACTATAACTCGCATCCTCATCTACTACAATGCCATCAACCTGAAATTCTCTAAAGCTACCATAGCTATCCCAATTCCCATTCAGTTGTAGCATAATTGGGATTTTAGACATAATTGCATTTGTTGCAGAAGAATTTTAGAAGATTTAGTCGATTTTGATTTGTGAAATCAGAAAAAATGTTGAACACAGTGTATCGCAAAAGTAGAGTCGCTAAATTTTGAATCGAAACAGCCGATAATTATTAATGCGTGATTTGCGTTGTAAAATATCTGAAAGAATGTTTAATTCCCCAATATTAGCGCGCCTAAATAAGGAAGCCTACAGCTACAATGATTCCTTATTTAATGAATTGTCTATATTTTGTAGAAACTCTATTAGCATGGCGGGTAATATGTAAACTATGAACATATTTAGTAATATAGTTTCCTATATGGTATAGGAACGAAAATTTTCCAAAAATATAATAGTAATATTTTGAGCTAAAACCAGCTCTTGGGTTTTGGATTTTGAGTTTTGGGCTTTGGATTTTGGGAATTTGATAAAATAAGGATAAAATTTATGAATAAATATGTATTTTCCAAAAAAAACTAAATAAATTTTGGCAAAATCTATGGCCAAACGGTCCGTAGAGTCGACCTTTTTTTGCTTCCTACATCATCTTCCTCTTTTAGTTTTTACTGTGTTTCCTTTGATAGTTATGTCCCATCCTTCCTAGTATATGGTAAAACTAAGGCAAAATACATAGGTTACCCCCTGAACAATGGACCAAATTCCTGTTACACACTTTTTATGGACGAAAATTACCTTGCACACTCAACCTTTCTAGAGTGTCCCTAAGACACACCACTTATATCTTGACCAATTTTTTAAAACATGTGTAATATCACGCACCAATCATATAGCGACACGTGTCATTGACTTAAAATATAAAAAAGAAAAAGAAAAACAAACCCCACCCACGAAAAAGAAATTAAAAAAAAAAGCAAAAATGAGAAGGAACCCATCTCCTTCATCGTGCCTTCACAGTCCCACCACCACTACTCCTTCATCAACAATTCTCTTTCTCCATTAACATACACATATCCAAGAAAAAATCATGGATAGACTAAACATAACCCAGTTTTCACCGTCCCACCATCATTATTAACCTTCCACAACCTTCTCATCATCTCCATTGTCGTCGAGCACCAAAAGAACCAAACCTCCACCTTACAATTCGCAAAGAAAAAAGGAGAAGCCCTAATCAATTTGTCCTTACCTTTTGATGTATTTTATTTGAAATTTTTTGAGATATAATAAGTAGGTTTCTTCATGGCTGCCCCATTGAAAAGGGCAAAAAAAAAGAGAAGAATCTTTTACATTGTTCTTCCAATCTCACTTGAAGATTTCATTACAGATTCTTCTACAGTGTTTATAATTTCTTCTTGAATCGATTTTTTCATCTGTTACAATTTAAACAAATTTCTTCATTGAAAGTGGAAAAATGGATAGTAAACATCTATTATCTTCGATTTGAACTAGATTACTTTAGTAAAATAAAAAAAAAGATGATATTAGAAAATGACAAAAAAGAATCTATTTAACCGTTGGATAAGTTATGTTAAATCTGGCCCCTTCAAATAAAAAATTAGATATACAGCTTTTTACTGTTCAGACGCTTTATTTGGTTTGTAAAACACGCACCTGCCACGTAGACAAAGAGGTGTGTCTTAGGAACATTCTGGAAAAGGTTGAGTGTGTAAGGTGATTTTCGTCCATAAAAAGTGTGTAATAGGGATTTGATTCATAGTTCAGGGGGTAACTTATGTATTTCGCCTAAAACTTAACACGGTGAGGAAATGTTTAAGCAAACATGAAGTTCCTGTTGATTATCCAAACTAGAAGCTAGCTCAAGCTTCTGCTTCCATGGAGTCCTGCGAAAGGAGGAAGAGAGAATATTCTAGAAGAATAGAGAGAGACTAGATTTGGAAAAAGATATTCTAAGTTGTATTATCAATGATCACTGTAGCATACATATATACATCAAAAAATGAACATCTAATCTATATCTAATCTAACCACTTTACAGACATAACCATTTTACAATCAACTAGCCACTTTACAATATACTAACCCCTTTACATAATTAACCAATAATCTCAATAGCCCCCCTCAAGTTGGTGGTGTGGAGAACACTGCCAACTTGTGTAGAGCAGCTGAATGCCTAACTCCTGTCAGTGCCTTTGTTAGAACATCAGCCAGTTGATCTGTTGTTCCCACATGATGCAATGAGATCAGCCCTTCCTGCAGCTTACTTCGTACAAAGTGGCAATCAACTTCTATATGTTTAGTTCTCTCATGGAATACAGGGTTCCTGGCTATGTGCATAGCTGATTGGCTGTCACAAAACACAGCAATTGGCTTGGGAAAGGGTACTGTAAGTTCTACAAACAATCGACTGAGCCATACCAATTCCCCTACTACCTTTCTTAAGGCTCTATACTCTGCTTCTGCTGAGGAGAGAGAGATAGTATCTTGCTTCTTTGATTTCCAACTGATTGGACTGTTCCCCATCAACACAAGGTAGCCACTTACAGATTTTCTGGAATCTGGGCATGCTGCCCAATCTGAGTCACAATATGCCTTGATTGTGTAGTCTTGATCTTTAGATAAAAATATGCCTAAGGTGGGGTCCTTCTTCAGGTATCTGAGCAAATGAAAGGCTGCTGTCAAATGAGGTTTCCTGGGATCATCCATGAACTGTCTTAGGTGTTGGACACTGTAAGGTATATCCAATCTAGTATTGGTGAGAAAATTGAACTTTCCTATCAGTTTCCTGTAATAAGTGGGATCTGTCAATCTTTCACCTTCTTTGGCTTTGAGCTTCACAGTAGGGTCCAATGGAGAGCTGAAGCTGCTGTAGTCTACACAGTGATACTCTTTTAACAAGTCAAGAGTGAATTTTCTTTGGGAGACTATTACACCATCATCTTTGTAGAGAATTTCCAAACCTAAGAAATAGTGTAGTCTCCCCAAATCCTTTATTTTGAAACTATTGTTCAAGAATGTTTTCAAGTCTGTAATTTCCACAATGTCAGTTCCTGTGACTACAATGTCATCGACATACACTGCTATATAGACAGTGGACTCTCCAGTCTTCTTACAAAACAAGGAGTAGTCATACATTGAATGTGCATAGCCCCTTGAGCATAGGGCTTCAGTTAGTTTAGCATACCACTGTCTACTTGCCTGCTTGAGGCCATAGAGGGATTTGTTAAGTTTGCAAACTAAATTTGGGTTGTCAACTGCCAAGCCCTGTGGTACCTCCATGTACACTTCTTCATTCAAATCTCCATGTAAGAATGTATTATTTACATCCAGTTGTGACATGTACCACCCTTTCTTCACAGCTATAGCTATTAATGACCTCACAGTTGTCATCTTAACTACAGGGGAGAAAGTTTCTGTGTAATCAATTCCAGCTTGTTGGGTGTATCCTTTTGCTACTAGCCTGGCTTTAAGTCTCTCTACACTACCATCTGCCTTGTGTTTTATTTTATATACCCACTTACACCCTATGGCTTTCTTTCCAGCAGGTAAGGGAACTAAGTCCCAAGTGTGATTGGCATGCAATGCCTCAAATTCTTGGGTCATGGCTGTTTGCCAAGCAGGGCTCACAGCTGCCTCCTCATAAGATGAGGGTTCATTGTTACTGCAGATGTCTCTCACAAGACTTTGACTTTCAAGGTTCAGGGCATCATGGGTGATATGGTGGCAATTGGAGAATGATGCACTAAGGGAAAAGGGTGCAGCAATGCTATTGGATGCAACAGAAGATGGTGAAACAGCAGAGGATGGTGATTTTAGCATAGGAAGTGAATGCAGGTAGTCCTGCAAGTATGCAGGTGTTTTATGTGGTCTTTGTGATTTTCTTAGGATAACAGGAGTATTAACAGGAGTATTAACAGGATGGTGAACTACTGGTGATGGGATGTGATTTGGGAGTTGAGATATATCATTATCTGGGAAGTAACAGGATGGACTCTCAGAGTGGTTTTCTGGTTCTAGGTGCTGAGATGGGTCATGTGTAACACTAGGGCCATTATCACTTTCATCAGCAAAATCAGTACCTTCTTGAGTTTTATCACTGGATGGAACATCAGTAAGGATAGAGGGAAAGGAAGAATTATCAGGGGATAAAGCAAAAGGGAACACACTTTCAATAAAGATAACATCTCTAGATACAGATATCCTTTTTGTGGCAAGACTCAAGACCTTGTACCCGTTAACTCCATGGGGATAGCCAATGAATATATGAGGAGATGTTCTAGGTTCAAACTTATCTCTGTGTACTTTTGGTACAGTTGGGTAACAAAGTCATCCAAAACTCCTCATATGGGAGTATGTTGGTCTTTTATTATAAAGTAGTTCAAAGGGAGATTTAGGGTGACTGTGAGCAGAAGGTAGTTTGTTTATAATATATGTTGCACATAAAATGCATTCCCCCCAGTATTTTGTAGGCAGTTTTGATTGGAATAGAAGTGCCCTGGCAGTTTCTAGGAGATATTTATGTTTTCTCTCCACTATGCCATTCTGTTGGGGTGTATAAGGGCAATTCCTTTGATGGATTATGCCCTTAGAATTGAAAAACATGTTTGCCTCTGTGTTGGTAAACTCTGACCCATTGTCAAATCTGATTATCTTTATTTTTGTATTAAACTGGGTTTCAACCATAGAGACAAATGTTTTCAAGACTTGCAATGCATTGCTTTTGGATGAAAGAAGGTTGGTCCAAGTGGACCTATTATAGTCATCCACTAATGTAAAGAAGTACTTGTAGTTATCATGGATTGTCACATGGTAGGGTCCCCACAAGTCTATATGCAGAACTTGGAATATTTTTGTGGAAAAATGTGTTTTCTGGGGAAAAGGTAATCTACCTTGTCTAGCCATTGGACAAATAGAGCAAAGAAAAGGCTGCTTTGGGGAAAAGGAAACTGGGATAGAGGTAACCCTCTCATTTTGGCAAAGGGTACATGCCCAAGTCTATTGTGCCACAAAACATTAGGATCAGAAAATACTACAAAAGATTTCAGACTAGCATTTGTATTATTCAAACATGAAACATTTACATGTTGAGGGAAAGATGCACACTTATTTGTGGACAATGAGCTATGGACATGTGAATTAGTATGACAGTGTGAGTTGTGTGTGCAAAAAGAACTGTTGACAAAGGAACCTGAATACTTGTTTCTCAGACATTTTGGGCAGAGAAGATATAGCCCATCACAAGCTTTACCAATCTCCAGAGGCCTCTTCATTGAAGGGGCCTGCAGAACACAGAGGTTGTTAGTAAAAGCTACTAGGCTTCTAGGATTCACACTAGTTAGACCATGAATGGAAATGAGATTGTATCTGAAAGAAGGCACAAACATTACTTCATGCAAAGTGATATCAGGCACAAGAGTCACACTACCAATCTCAGTTACTTTCACTTTGTATCCATTTGGTAAAACAACTAGGAGAGGATAAGGTAATGTTATGATATTGGTCAGTAGGGTTTTATTGAAAGTCATATGGTTTGATGCCCCTGAATCCAGAATCCAAGACTCACTCTTGTTTTTGAGACACTGACATGACAATTTACCAAAATCTATAGAGGAAGTGCAGACTATTATACCTGCGAAGTTCACAGCTCCAGTGATAGAATTGATGGCATTTGCATTGTCTCCTCCATTATTAGCTTGAAAATGTTGAAGTAAATTCAGAATTTGTCCATAATGCTCCTTTGACAGGCTGACATTTTGGTCTGTGTTCAAGTCACATTGTGCTTCTCCTTTGTTGGATACCATTTCTGAAGAATGATCACCATGCACATTGGCTACTATTCTCTTTCCTTTGCTGAAGTTCTGATTGCGATTAAAACTCTGAAAACTCTGGTTCTGGTTGAATTGTTGATTTGGATTGTAACTTTGATTGCGAGAGTGTCCAAAATTCTCAGGTTAGCCGTGTAGTTTGAAGCATTTGTCTTTGGTGTGCCCTGGCTTCTTGCAATAGTCACACATAGGTCTTCCCCTTCCTTGTCCAGTATGATTATTATTATTGGGTGAGTAGTTGGTTCTATAGCCACTAGGTCTGGAACTAGTAACATTCATGGAGGTTGATTCAACAAACAGCTGGGTATGTGGTTTGATTTCCCTTTGCTTTTCATCTTGTATTAGGAGAGAAAAAGCTTGAGAAAGGTTAGGAAGTGGGTTCATCATGAGGATGCTACCTTGGATTACAGTGTAGGTTTCATTTAGCCCCATGAGAAACTGTATTAAACGCCTATCCTGTTCAGCTTTGTAAAAATTTTCCTTTGCTCCACAGGTGCAACTACATGTGCATTGTGACTTCTTGCTCAAAGTGCTCAATTCTTCCCAGAGCTTCTTCAGTTTGGTATAATAGCTAGTAATGTCGAGAGTCTCCTGAGATGTATCATTTATTTCCTTCTGTATTTGATATAATCTGGCTCCATTCGTCTGCTCATACCTATCATCCAATTCGATCCATAACTCCATGGCATCATTTGCGTATTCAACACTGTCTGCTATTTCTTTTGACAGGGAATTAAGGATCCAGGAAGTCACCATGTCATCACAACGTTCCCACTGACGGAATGTGGGTGATTGAGGATCTGGACGCTTACATTCACCGTTGATGAACCCTAATTTGTTCTTCACTGATAGTCCTGTCACACCTCCCTTTTTTCTACTACACCCCGTAAAAGGTATAATAAAGGGAGTTTTTCCAATTAAAGGACAATCGAAACGGGATTCATTTTATTAAGAGATTCAGAGTCGCCACTTGGGAGATTTATGGTGTCCCAAATCACCGGTTCGAATCTCGAATCGAGGAAAGGGTTTGACTCTGTTTAACAGTCGCGAACCAGAAATCCGGGTAAGGAATTCTGTTAACCCGGGAGAAGGGGTTAGGCACTCCCGGGTTCCGTGGTTCTAGCACGGTCGCTCAACTGCTATATTTAGCTAAAGTCTGATTTTAATACATGTTATCCTATTGTGCAATTTTACAATTATTTAACCGCTTTTAATTAAATTTTTTAAGAAAGTGAACGTCGTTCAAAAACGTGTTTTTGGATCACGTCACATGAAATGCACCCGTATCCTCGACACATTTTTATTCAACGTTTTGGGATTTGGATTTGGGTTGCATGAAATGCACACCCGTATTTAGGAAAGTAAGATTATTAAAAGCGCGCCTAAAGCGACTAACGTGTTATTATCTTTGCGGGAGGCCGTGAAATTCGCTAAACGGCACGTCCCAAATTTCTAAAATATTTTTAATAAAGCATTTAATGAGGGCCCCACAATTTATGCATTTTTGTTCGGCGAGGCTCGTCTCACTTTTTATTTAAAGGTCTATCCAAAAGCAATCTATAATTTTCTATATTTGCCTCAAAAAATGAAGAAAGAGTCCTAGTCAATTGATATTAAAAATTCCGGGCCTCGAGTTCAGGTCCGGATCCAAACAAAAGGGATAACCTCTTAATTTGAACCCGCTACCTAACTTGAAAGCCCAAACGTATGTTATACTAAACTATGAATTGAGACCTTCAAGCCAGGCCCAAATTAATGGGCTAAGCGAGTTTGCCTTTGAACAATTGCAGCTGACAGGCCTCGATGCCGGCCCTTTAAAAGGGTTATCTGGGCCAGGCGCAAACAGGAGATAGGCCCAAGCAGGAGATAGGCCCAAGCGGTTGTGGTGCTTTAAACCCATATCGAGCCCACATGCAGCGTTTATTATTGATACATTAATTAATTCTAAAACAAGGAATTCAACATAACTAACTACACCTTGGTTGTGGAATTAATCCAAAACAGCTTAAACAATAGTTAATTGACAAGGCTTACGAACTAGTTTCGAGATGACTGAAGCGTTTACCATAATCGCTTTTGATTCCTAAGAGCTCACATTTATTGTTACTAACCACAAATATTATAACTTCAGGATTACACTACCAATTATTAACATAAACGGAGATCATGTTTAATACAACTGACCTGTGCTACTCACCTTCAACAATTGAGTGCACAAGTGTTAACCACAAAGAAGGATCTATTAATCAATTTCCAAAATTCAAACTACTTACTAACATTGACTATTAAACTAGTCAATGAAATGAAACTATATTATGATGATCATCCATTTTAAACACGATGCTAAAATGAAACCAGATCTAAACTATACTNCTTGGATTTGCAAATACGGCCTTTCAGCACTTCTGAGAGGAAGATTTTAAGGTTGTGCCCGCAAACCATGTAAAAAATGACTCAGGGTGACTGTTCTTGCAAAAACAGCCTTCCGGCGTCCTTTTAGGGACATTTGGCTTAGTTTAGACAAGAATGGCATCACCCGACTTATTTATGACAAAAAATTAAATTTGACCTTTTTTGGCTATTTTTGCAAAAAGGGAGGTTGGACCCAATGAGGGTTGCCTACGTATCTCACATTCGGTGAGAATCAAACTGGCGTAGTTCGGGCAAATAAACCTAACTATTTTTTAGAAATAAGATTCTTTTGTTTTGTTGGCAAATACATTATTTCTGAAAGCAAGATTCTTTTTTTTTATATTTCCTTGTTCAGTGGAAAATAAACAAACTAATTTGAAAATAAAACCCCCCCTTTTTTTTTTCTTTTCCATTGGTAAACTAAAGAAAAACTACTTTTCTTCTTTTTCTTTCATTTTCAAAAATCCGGCAGCATTTCGGCACTACTTGGGCATTGGTTTTTCTAGTAATTAACTCTCTACACTGCTATTTTCTTTTTTTTCTTTTTGTTTTTTTCCAAATTTTCCCAGATATTCAAAGCCGGTCAGCATGCGAGTCCAAAACAGATAAATGCACAAGTAGGATGCATCAGGATGGTCCATTATTTCGGGTACACCTGTCCTAGACGGACCCAACCCCTGTGTTGAGTCCCCTAAGTCAAATGCACATGATGCAAACAAGCGTCCTACTAGGGATCCGGCATGAGGTTATTGTTCTTCTAGGTTTAAACCCTAGGTTTATTGGTCTAGACCTGGCTTACCCGAGCGGACAACTCGGGCCGAGGGGGAGGCAGCGTACCGGGGATACAGAAGCTCCGCCGGCTTAGCAACTTATCCAAACCTCGTTCTAAATGGGAAAAGACTCTAAACAGAAGAGAAGCTACACGAAGTGCACCCTTCTCCATGATGTAGAAGACTCAGAGAGAGGAAGGGATTCGCAACAGTTTATTTATACAATTCAACCAAATATCAAAGCGGTAAAACAATTAGCACACAAGGCATGAAACATGTAGGAAAATCAGATAAAGCCAAATATAACAATTTAACTGAGCTCGAATTCTTGAACCCTGAACCGAAATTCTGGGTTCTCGTCCCCAGCAGAGTCGCCAGAGCTGTCACACCTCCATTTTTTCTACTACACCCCGTAAAAGGTATAATAAAGGGAGTTTTTCCAATTAAAGGACAATTGAAACGGGATTCATTTTATTAAGAGATTCAGAGTCGCCAGTTGGGAGATTTATGGTGTCCCAAGTCACCGGTTCGAATCCCGAATCGAGAAAAGGGTTTGACTTTGTTTAACAGTCGCGAACCAGAAATCCGAATAAGGAATTCTGTTAACCCGGGAGAAGGGGTTAGGCACTCCCGGTTCCGTAGTTCTAGCACGGTCGCTCAACTGCTATATTTAGCTAAAGTCTGATTTTAATACATGTTATCCTATTGTGCAATTTTAGAATTATTTAACCGCTTTTAATTAAATTTTATAAGAAATTGAACGTCGTTCAAAAACGTGTTTTTGGATCACGTCACATGAAATGCACCCGTATCCTCGACACATTTTTATTCAACGTTTTGGGATTTGGATTTGGGTTGCATGAAATGCACACCCGTATTTAGGAAAGTAAGATTATTAAAAAGCACGCCTAAAGCGACTAACGTGTTATTATCTTTGCGGGAGGCCGTGAAGCTCGCTAAACGGCACGTCCCGAATTCTAAGTATTTTAATATAAATTTTTAAAGAGGGGCCACGCAATTTATGAATTTCGTTTGGCGTGGCGCACCTCGTTTTATTTAAAGGCCACCCTAAATAGACTATTATTTTCTAGTATGGAATGTCTCTAAAGGGCCTTAATTGATTAACAATATGGATTGCTATTAGTTAAAGTAATTGAGGACTTTGGGCCTCAAGTTCAAGTCCACACTTGAACAAGAGGCAGACCTCTTAACTCAAGCATGCTACTTAACTAGAAGGCCCAAACCCTACCTTTAATTCAAAATCTCACACCCATTACTCATTAGCACAAAACAACAATATACTGTGGAAATCCAATACAGCAAACGAAATTCGGTCAATTTAACCAAAGGTTAGTAGCTCATTAATTAATAGATCAATTCAACCCAAATTTATCAAACTCGCGTTGCACCCAACTGAACAAATGAAGCTAACAGAATTCTTATAACCAATTGATTTCATCTTAATATGACCAAACGACATACTAGCGCACGATCAAACGTCCTTTAATTCAAAAAACGAAATGCACTTTCAAGTAAACCCACAACTAGACATGGAATCAAAATTCACATAGGCACAAGTACTTAATGAAATAATCATTCAAACACAATTAGAATCAAGCTAAGAAGACATGGTTGCACAGAACGCAACTTCATTATTGCCGAATTTGGAATTTTAGAACTTTGCAATTTAACAAATGGACGGAACACCACTAGCACAAATTGCTCTTCAACTAGTAAGAAGAAACTCTAATTTGTTTACATGTCAAGTTTCAGCAGCTCAAACTTGATGGAAGAAAATGGACAGCGATAACCATAGACTGGAACCAGCGTACGGCAACCTCCATACGACTCAAACTCACAAATGACTCCAGACTTCAGTTAAACATCCATGTTTCCAAAACTAAGAATCAAATCAAGGACGAAGAAGATGAAACATTTTTGTACTATTTTTTCGACTTTCTGAAATCCCAAACCCGACTTACGCTCGTTCCCTTACTCTGTTCCTGTGCGTGACTGTGTGTGTGCTCGATCTGATGGGGTTTGCTGGTTTTTTGGTGAGTTTTGTGATGAGGGAGCGGCTGGCGACTGTGAGTAGGGGTGTGTGTTCAACGGTTGGTCGTGAATGGTCGACCAGACCCACCGGTGGTTATGGAGTTCAACCTTCTGCTTCGGAGATGGTCATAAGGATGTGGCTATGGAGGAATTGAGGGTGGTTCTTTGGCGTGGAGGGGTATGTTGGTGTTTTGGTCGATGAAGAGAGCAGGGGTCGTTTGGGGTGTTTTCCGGCGGGGTGTTCTCGGATGGGGGGTGACGAAGGAGATGATGTCGCAGGGGGTGGGGTCTCGTTACTGGAGCAGCTTCTTCAGTGTATTTTTTTGTGTGTATTTCTCGTCTGTTGAAGGAAATCAAAACGAGGGGGGGTGCTTGGGGAGAAGACGAGATACAGGGGGGTGAGGTCATGAATTGTGGCTGCTCCTTTTTGTGCCGAAAAAATGTCCCCCCTTTAAGTTAGGTCTCTAGGTTTATTTGAGAAGAAGGGTTTGGGTGTTGGGTCGGGTCGGGTCGACCCGGTTTGGGTTGGGTTGGGGGAAAATTTGGGCTTCTAAAATGTGTGGCCCAATTTAATTTAAAACCAGCTTTTTTTTCTCAATTTCTATTTCTTTTGTTTTCTTTTATTTCTTTAATTAAATTAAACCCTAAATTAAATTCCTAAATTAATTCAAATTATAAAATTAAGCTAATTACCTAACCATAATATTTATAAAATTAGATCCTAAATTTAAAGAGAAAACTTAATAATCCAAAATTAAAAGCTAGGAATGTAAAAATGAGCCATTTTTGTAATTTTCATTTTTAATAAAGCAATTAATTAATTATCTAATCCTAAAATGTGAACACAAACTCTAAATCCAATGCATGGTATTTTTGGTATTTTTTGATTTTTAATGGAAATTAAATATGCACAAAAATGCAAATAATTAACAAAAATCCTACGAAAATTCCTATAAAATTGCAAAAAATTGGGAAAATTATTTTCTGATATTTTATGGGAGTAATTCATATAGGGCAAAAATCACGTGCTCACAGCTGCCCCTCTTTGCTCGGAAACACGAAGAGTTTTCGTGCAAAGATAAAGTGAGCGGATACGAGCGATTTTTGCCCGTTTGAATACTCCGTGGGAAGCATTTTTTTTGAAAAGTTTTACCGCGCCCTGCTTCTGAGGTTGCCTACATATCCTTGGCCGAAAAGGAATCAGGTCAGTGTAGTTCAGAAATGAGTGAGATGATGGAGTTCGCCGAGGTGAAGAGCCGGTCGAGGTGCCGTTCCGCCGAGGTTCCGGTCCGCAGTCCTGTTATTACATCAAAAATCAAAATATGAAAAAGACTAACTAAGCCTATCAACTATGAGTTACAAGATTCCTATCTATAAGTCTTCTAAAGCTTGATATTGAGTCTTGAATGGTTCTTCATGCAGACTTTAGATTTGAACCTTGGTGCTTGTTAGCTGCAGGTGCTAGTTCATTCTTCTTCAACTTTTCGGACCAAGACCGGACATGTCGTGCTTGTGACCTCAAACATGTCTTGAGAAGCGCACATCTTTCATCAACTTCTATATTTGGATGCACTTCTTGCCTTTCTCTTTTTTTTTTTCCAGATCATGACTAACTTTGTTGATCATCTCAGACTGTTGACTCGCATTCTTCCCGCAAGCCTCTTTTGTTGCTGACTTGACTTGTATTCTGAAGTGTTCTGCCCTTTCTCCGAGTGATGCTTGACTGCTAAAACTTGAAATATATACCTCTGTTCTCCAAGCGAGCTCCTGACTGCTTAAACTTGAAATAAATGCCTCTGTTCTCCAGGCGGGCTCCTGATTGCTAAAACTTGAAATAAATGCCTCTGTTCTCCAGGCGGGCTCCTGATTGCTAAAACTTGAAATAAATGCCTCTGTTCTCCATGCGAGCTCCTGATTGCTAAAACTTGAAATAGATGCCTCTGTTCTCCAGGCGGGCTCCTGATTGCTAAAACTTGAAATAAATGCCTCTGTTCTCCAGGCGGGCTCCTGATTGCTAAAACTTGAAATAAATGCCTCTGTTCTCCAGGCGGGCTCCTGATTGCTAAAACTTGAAATAAATGCCTCTGTTCTCCAGGCGGGCTCCTGATTTCTAAAACTTGAAATAAATGCCTCTGTTCTCCAGGCGGGCTCCTGATTGCTGAAACTTGAAATGTGTGCCTCTGTTCTCCAGGCGGGCTCCTGACTGCTGAAACTTGAAATGTGTGCCTCTGTACTCCAGGCGGGCTCCTCTGTTCTCCAGGCGGGCTCCTGACTGCTGAAACTTGAAACATATGCCTCTGTTCTCCAGGCGGGCTCCTGATTGCTGAAGTCTTAAGCGTATTCCCTTGTTCTCTAGGTGGGCTCCTGATTGCTGAACTTGAAAAGCATTCCCTTGTTCTCCAGGTGGGCTCCTGACTGCAATGAAATAAACAAAGAAAATTTTCTGCCCCAGTTTGGTAACTGGGTACAGCATGTTATCAAATATTAAAAATTAAAAGCTAAAATTTGAATTGCACTTCCCTAACAACTTCTAATAATTATGAACCTAAGTTATATCCTCTAGAGGTATTACCCCCACTACATTTGTTGTCTAAAAGGTCTTAAACTACTCCTTATTATCCAGGTGGGTCCTGACAGCTTCTAGTTAAAAGATAGTTTTAACCTAAGTTATATCTACTGAAGGTACGACTCCCACTATATCTTGTTATCTGAAACAAACTTTAAAGCAACATCCCATTATCCAAGAGGGTCCTGAAAACTCCTAATTGAATCCTATCTTAACCGTGCAAACTTTGAAACCAACTTATATTCCTATTTATGCTAAATTATGCTACTCATGATTGTTTGAAATTTAAACTAAGTCCCATTTTCCAGGAGGGTCCTGAGAATTTCCCGCCATACCTGTTTTGGGTGCTTGCTTTTTCCTTAAGAAGGGTTTCTCCGAAACCAATGAAAACTTTCTGCCCCTGTTTCAATCAAAGAAAAAGCTTGTCAGTTTTTAAAAATGTGGTTAGTTGCTAGCATTCTTGCTAGGTACATCCCTGTTGCTGGGCTTTAATCCGTCTCGCTCTCCTGGACTTGCCTTGAATCCCCTTAACTTCCTGACCGAATTTCAACCCCTTGACTCTGATGACCCAAGTGTTCTATCGCATATTGTTGTTTTTGTATTTCTGACCCCTCTTTTGAAACTTCGCTTCTTCCCCACAATTATCCGACTAATCCACCGATAAAACTTCCAGTTGTCCTTTATGACTTACTTTGCTTTTCGACATCTTTGATATATTCTGGCCCTGTCTATACAACTAGGAAGCTGGTAGTTAGCCTTGACATTCCTTCCTTTGTTTCGAACAGAACTGACACTGAAACATCTTAAAGATAGACCTCGAAAGAATGAAATGCAACGACCTCGAGGATTAAGGATAAAGAGAATCCGAGAACGGATGATTTGTAATGAAGAAAGAAGAGAATAAGACTTATCTGAGTGGAGATGCTGGTACCATTGAGCATGCCATGCATTTTGGATTAATCAACCCAGTCTGTCTAACCAATCAACTTTCGATTGCCACATTTGTTGTTCCGGATTTTCACAACCTGATCTTCACCCAAACCCAAACTTTGCTCGTCTTGCAATGTCTTGAGCAGCTTTTGACCACAGACTTGTCTCATTTGCCTGTCTGAAAAACTCACCCTCGCCTTACGGTGCCCGTGAGGGTTTTCACCAATAAGACTCTCTCATTTCGATTTCTCTCAACTCACTTCGCCTTACGGTGCCCGTGAGGGTTTTCACCAATAAGACTCTCTCATTTTTTATTTCTCTCAACTCGCTTTGCCTTACGGTGCCTGTGAGGGTTTTCACCAATAAGACTCTCTCATTTTTATCATTTTTTCCTGCACCGGAGTGTTGCCCTTGACGTGAATCACTTTTACTTGCTCGTATTGGCACTTACTGAAGATTGATCAGAAGGTCTTTCTTTGGACCGTAATGCAGGCTTTTGGATGAGGTTAGAAAGAAGGGTATCAAAGGCTCAAAACAACTTAACATGGGTTCACAGTTACAACTTTCGGAATCAAATCTCTCACAGCGACCACAACTTCTGCCCCAGTTTCTTTCTTGGGGACTTTTGGGATTTTGTTTTGGTGTGACTGAACCTCAGGTCATAAAAATTACTTTGTTGTGATTTTTCATTTCTTTTTCTTCCTCTTCCTCTTCCTCTTCTTTTCTTTTTCTTTCTTCCTTTTCTCTTTTTTGTTTTTTTTTTCCTTTCTTTCTTCTTTTTATTCTCTCTCTTTTCATTCTTTCTCTTTTCTCTTCTTCCGTGACTTATCTTTCACGCTTGTGCTTCCGATCTTTGCTACTGATTCCAAAAGAGGGGTATGAAAGAAAATGAATGAGTCTCAAAGGGGGTAACAAATGATAAAGTGTTTGGATAGTAGAACAAAATGCCTTCATCATTTCAATCTCAAAAATATGCCAAATACAATAAAGTACAATTAAACCAAGAAATCATACATAGTATCGCTTGACTGCATCGGAGTTGATAGCCATTTCTACACATTTCCCTTCCACATCTGTCAAATATAATGCGCCATTGGACAACACTCTGGTTACAACAAAAGGCCCCTGCCAATTCGGGGCGAACTTTCCTTTCGCCTCAGCCCAATGAGGTAGGATACGCCTCAACACCAATTGCCCTACTTCGAATTTCCGCGGACGCACCTTCTTGTTATATGCTCTTGCCATTCTCTGTTGGTACAACTGATCGTGACATACTGCTGCCAATCTCTTTTCATCAATCAAACTTAGTTGTTCCAAGCGGGCTTTAACCCATTCAACGTCATCAACTTCTGCCTCAGCGATGATCCGAAGGGACGGTATTTCAACCTCTGTGGGTATTACTGCTTCAGTGCCATACACCAGTGAATAAGGAGTTGCCCCTACTAAAGTGCAGACAGTAGTGCGATAGCATAAAAGGGCAAAAGGTAACTTCTCATGCCATTGCCTGGACCCCTCTACCATTTTCCGAAGTATTTTCTTGATGTTCTTGTTAGCTGCTTCGACTGCTCCATTTGCCTTAGGACGATATGGGGTGGAATTGCGGTGCGTGATCTTAAACTGCTGACATGTCTCTGCCATCAAATGACTGTTGAGATTGGCACCATTGTCTGTGATGATCACCTTCGGGATCCCAAACCGACAGATGATATTCGAATGTACAAAATCGACCACTGCCTTCTTGGTCACAGATTTGAAGGTTTTTGCTTCCACCCACTTAGTGAAATAATCAATAGCTACCAGAATGAACCTGTGCCCATTTGACGCCGCTGGCTCGATCGGCCCAATGACATCCATTCCCCAAGCAACGAACGGCCATGGTGCCGACATTGTATGCAATTCAGATGGTGGAGAATGAATCAAATCTCCATGTACCTGACATTGATGACACTTGCGTACGAAACTGATGCAATCCCATTCCATAGTAAGCCAATAATAACCCGCTCGAAGAATCTTCTTTGCCAATACATAGCCGCTCATATGGGGTCCACAAACTCCTGCATGTACCTCGGCCATGATAACTGTAGCTTGTTTCGCATCCATGCATCTCAACAATCCAAGATCTGGAGTTCTCTTGTACAACACTCCTCTACTGAAGATAAATCCGCTTGCCAAGCATCGAATTGCTCTCTTTTGATCCCCCGTAACCTGTGCTGGGTACACTCCCATCCGGATGTATTCTTTGATATCATGGAACCACGGCTCACCATCAAGCTCTTCTTCCACCATATTACAATAGGCATGCTGATCTCAGACCTGAATCTGTAACGGGTCCACATAAGCCTTGTCTGGATGGTGCAGCATTGATGCCAAAGTGGCCAAAGCGTCGGCAACCTCATTGTGAATCCTTGGAATATGCCTGAAATCTATTGATTGAAACCATTGACAAAGTTCATGCAAACACTGCCGATATGGTATGAGCTTCAAATCTCGTGTCTCCCAGTCACCCTGAATCTGGTGTACCAGAAGATCCGAGTCACCCATGACCAATATTTCCTGGACACCCATGTCTATAGCCAATCTCAAACCCAAGATACATGCCTCGTATTCAGCCATGTTATTGGTGCAATAGAAACGAAGTTGAGCAGTGACAGGGTAGTGTTGCCCTATCTCAAAAATCAGTACTGCTCCTATCCCGACACCCTTGGCGTTGGCAGCTCCGTCAAAGAACAGTTTCCATCCTGGCTTCTCAACTTGTTCTAATTCTTCAACATGCATTATCTCCTCATTGGGGAAGTATGTTTTCAAAGGTTCATATTCATCATCAACTGGGTTCTCGGCCAAATGATCAGCCAGTGCTTGTGCTTTCATTGCAGTCTGGGTCACGTAGACAATATCAAACTCCGTAAGCAAGATTTGCCATTTCGCCAGCCTCCCTGTGGGCATGGATTTCTGAAAAATGTACTTCAACGAGTCCAACCGAGAGATGAGATAGGTGGTATATGCCGACAAGTAATGTTTCAACTTCTGCGCTACCCAGGTTAAGGCACAACACGTCCTCTCAAGTTGAGTGTACTTCACCTCATATGATGTGAACTTCTTGCTGAGGTAGTAAATCGCCTGCTCTTTCTTTCCTGTGATGTCATGCTGCCCCAGTGCACAACCAAAAAAATTATCCAAAACTGTCAGATAAAGGATCAAGGGTCTTCCCGGCTCCGGCGGGACCAACATGGGTGGACTAGCCAAATACTCCTTAATCTTATCAAATGCTGCTTGACATTCATCCGTCCATCTGACCGCAGCATCTTTCTTTAGCAGCTTAAAGATGGGCTCGCAAGTCGTTTTGATCTGGGCAATGAACCTGCTGATGTAATTCAACCTGCCAAGCAAACTCATCACCTCTTTCTTGTTCCTTGGCGGTGGTAGCTCCTGAATGGCTTTGATCTTGGATGGGTCTAACTCAATAGCGCGCCGACTTACCACAAATCCCAACAACTTCCCAGATGGGACTCCAAACGCACACTTTGCTGGATTAGGTTTGAGGTTGTACCTGCGGAGTCTCTAGAAGAATTACCTCAAGTCCTTGACATGGTCACATTGTTTCCTCGACTTTATGATCACGTCGTCTACATAGACCCCAATTTCTCGATGTATCATGTCATGGAAAATGGCGGTCATCGCCCTCATATACATTGCCCCTGCGTTCTTCAACCCAAATGGCATGACACTATAACAATACGTTCCCCAAGGCATGATGAATACCGTCTTTTCCGCATCCTCCTCATCCATCAAGATCTGGTGATAGCCCGCATAATAATCCACGAAGGAACCAATCTCATGTTTGGCACAATTGTCGATCAATATGTGGATGTTTGGTAGTGGAAAGTTGTCTTTCGGACTTGCCTTATTGAGGTCACGGTAATCTATGCACACTCTGATCTTTCCATCCTTCTTTGGCACAGGCACAACATTGGCTAACCAGGTGGGATACCGCGTGACCAGGATGACCTTTGCCTCAAACTGCTTGGTGACCTCTTCTTTGATTTTCACACTAATATCTATTTTAAATTTCCTTAGCTTCTGCTTGACAGGAGGGCATGCTGGGTCAATGGGCAATTTGTGGACCACCAAATCAGTACTTAAACCTGGCATGTCGTCATATGACCATGCAAAAACATCTTTGTACTCAAACAGTGCTTCAATTATCTCTTCTCTGAGCTGTGGTTCCAAATGGACGCTTATTTTCGTTTCCCACACATTCTCCTGATCCCCTAAATTGATTGCCTCGGTGTCATTCAGATTAGGTTTGGGTTTTTCTTCAAACTGGCTTAGTTCTTTACTGATTTCCTCAAAAGCTTCTTCATCATCATATTCTATTTCGTCATCACACTCAATTTCTTGTGTTATTATGTCAAAGTTAGATTGGCATTTAAGACTGGGCTGAAGACTCCTCATGCATGACACATCACTGAAACCACCGTAAAAGGGACTGTACAAGAAAGAAAAGAAAGACAAAAATAAAAACTATTAGGAATGAAAAGGAGGGAAATTGCATTTCATTAATATTTAAGATAACAAGGTTTAACTCATCCAAACGGACGGAACATAGCATCCGAATTACAACCTTGGAAATAATCTAGATTAAACTGTAAGGAAATTAAAACTAACTACCAAGACTCCCTCCGGGTAGGAAGGGGAGTTGCTTCCCAATTGTTAAGCTTTGCCTGAGGCCCCACGAACTGAACATCTGCCTTGCTTGGACCTTCTCCGGCCTCCAATACATTCACCTCATAAAACAGCTTTTCAAACCTCTCAATCATCTCCTTGTCGGGATCAACCACACAACTAGGCATTGCTGTTGCTAGGCGTTTCTTAGTACCAGGCCTGACAAAGGAACGGGAAAGGCGGGGGATAGGTTTTGGAAGGGTCCATGCTTTCTTTTTCATCTTTCTAGCTCGCCTTATGTCTGCAGCAGTGGGCTTGAAGCCTAAACCAAAAGTATCCAGGTTTTCAGGAAGGGATACGGGCTGTACGATGCCTTGTAAAGAAGCACCCAAGCCTTTTCCAGGTACAAATCCGTTCTTCAGCATTTCCGACGCAACCATGACGGATGCAGCAGCTACCTTTGGCACAGGAATACACTTCCCTTCCGGGATCTTTTCAACCGATACCGTATCAAAGACTTGATAAACCCATGGGCCTTTGTCATCCTCAGCTTCTATGAAAGGCACAATGGCATCACCCAGAGTACACGAACTATCTTCCCCATGCACCACAATCTCTTGCCTGTCCCACTCGAATTTAACCATCTGGTGCAAGGTAGATGGCACTGCCTTTGCTGCATGGATCCAGGGTCGGCCTAACAAGAGATTGTAAGAGACAGCCACGTCGAGCACCTGGAACTCCATAGTGAATTCAACCGGACCTATTGTCAGTTCCAACACTATATCCCCAACTGTGTCCTTGCCTCCTCCATCAAATCCTCGCACGCAAATACTATTCTTGTGGATTCTCTCACTTTCCTCCTTTAACTTTTCCAGGGTGGAGAGAGGGCAAATGTTTGCATTGGACCCGTTATCAACTAGCACCCAGGTGACCACAGAGTCTTCACATTTCACCGTGAGGTAGAGTGCTCTATTATGCTCAGTGCCTTCCAAAGGCAGCTCATCATCAGAAAACGT
>NW_017670261.1:153321-154669 GCF_001879085.1 Nicotiana attenuata | reverse complement strand
ATTTTGGGGAAATTGGGATATTTTCTTTTGGTGTGACTGAACCCCAGAGAGAGGCTGCCTACGTACCTTTTCAGGATCAAGTCAAACGTAGTTCAGGCAACTTTTGTTTTGGTTGTTTTGTTTTGTTTTCTTTTCTTTTCCTTTCATCATATTTTTTTTTCATATATATTTTCTTTTTTTTCTTTTCTTTTCTTTTCTTTTCTCTCTCTCTTTTTTTTCGTACTTCCGGGTTCCAAAGAGGGTAGCCAAAGGAGAGTAACCGGCTCAAATGGGTTTACGAAGGGTTGATAGTGTTTGGATAGCGAGAAGAAAAGCCTTCGTCATCTCAATTGCACAAAAGCCATCGCCGAATGAGGATTAGACGTAGTACCTTTTTACCGCATCTGCGTTGACTGCTGTCTCAGGATCATTCCCTTCGATGTCTCCCAGATACAGTGCTCCTCTTGGCAATATTTTCCGGATGATGTATGGACCTTTCCAATTAGGGGCAAACTTCCCTTTGCTTCCTGATGATGAGGGTAGAATGCGTCTGAGTACCAGCTGTCCCACTTCAAAATTCCCTAGGACGCACTTTCTATTATAGGCACGGGCCATTCTTTGTGGTACAGCTGTCCGTGACAAACCGCGGCCATCCGTTTTTCATCAATTAATGACAATTGCTCTAGCGGGTTTTTAACCCATTCACTATCCTCAATCTCCGCCTCAACGATTATCCGGAGTGAAGGGATTTCCACTTCTGCAGGTATGACTGCTTCGGTACCGTAAACTAACAAGTACGGTGTTGCTCCAATTGATGTACGTACTGTGGTGCGATATCCAAGTAATGCGAAGGGTAACTTTTCATGCCATTGCCGGGAGCTTTGAATTCATCTTTCTCAAAATCTTCTTGATGTTCTTATTTGCTGCCTCGACAGCACCATTGGCTTTTGGCCGATAGGGAGTTGAGTTTCTATGCGTTATCTTGAATTGTTCACATACCTCCTCCATCAGGCGACTGTTCAAGTTAGCTGCATTGTCGGTAATAATAATTGCAGGAATGCCAAAGCGGCAAATGAGATTGGAGTGCACAAAGTCTACCACGGCTTTCTTGGTAAAATTTGAAATCCGTCAAGTTCAAGATCAAGCTTTCAAGCTCTTGAACCATCATCTGTGAGGAGAAGAATCAGAGGACTACATCTCTCTAGATTTAAGAGATATTTTAGAGATTGTAACCCCATCACTTGAAATTGAATATAATATTTGTCGCTATATTTCTTGTCTTGATTATTATTTTTCAGGAGCGAAATTTAGTCGTTACAATTTTTGGCACGCCCAGTGGGACCATCTCTACCTCTCATCTCTTCTCTTC
>NW_017670261.1:80587-141376 GCF_001879085.1 Nicotiana attenuata | reverse complement strand
AAGGAAGCCACGCGTCAGTGGCTCAACAACGTCATATATTTCACCTCATTCATATTGCCGCCCCTGGTCGAGGGTCAAATCTCCTAAGCCGAGGTTCGCATTCCGCCCATCGAAGACGCCCACCGAATGCGTCTCCAACGAGCGGAGGGACTAACTGTATAGGGTCAAATTTGACCCTCAGCATCTCTACGCCAGTGGGTACGCCCAGTGAGTGTACGCCGACTAACGTAGCGGGTACGACTCGGACGTGGGGACAAAACGACATCGTTTAGGACTCAGTGTCTTCACTAGGGAGACGTTACCTGTCTTTGTAACTTTTTGATTCTTTCGAGGAAGGTCTCTTATTATATAAAGGAGACCTTCACATTGTAAAAAGGGGATTCTGATCTAATACAACTCTCTCATTTTCTGGCTCTCTCTCTCTATCTCTACCTCAAACGAACATATCTTATTGAGTTCATATTATCACTTTGCAATACTAGATCTACAACAATAATATCATCTTTGCATCTCTAGGTTTATTATATTTGATTACGATTTACCCTTTTCTTATTTTTGATTGTTTTCTAGCTTACAAAGTATATTGTTAACTTTTGAGCCAAACAACCAAAATTGTGATTACCAACACATTAAAATAGAACAAAGATAGATAAATTTTCTGTAGATGCGAATAGGAAAATTCACAGTGAATAATCCAGAACTGAAAGGAAAAATAGAAAGATATGCAGCGGAAGAGATAATGTAGTGTTCTTGTCTCGCAAGTCACAGCCAGGCTATTCAGATTTGAGAGCTCCTTCCATCACTTATGGCACAAAGACTTGGCACTTCGCGAGTGATATGATGTGTCGAGTTATAAAATAATAGAGACAATGTTGCGATGTGTTCATTTGTACACCACCAGAGAAGGAGGAATTTGAGGAACTATGAAATATTGCATTTACCTCTATTAGTATATATCAAGAAACACACACAATTAGCAATCGTTTTAGGTAAATAATTGGATTAACACTAAAACATGTAAAAGCAGTTAAAGATTTGCTAAGCTAAATTCCCACACATGCCATGTGAAAATAAATGATTTTTGTTTAAAAAGAACAAGAAAAAGGATACCACATGAAGCCATGCTAATATGGAACTTCTGTATGAAACTTCCAGCATATCTCGTACAACACGAAGCTAGTCTGCTTTCGGCTAACATAATGTATCTCTCAGTGCCACCTATAGTCCGCTTCCAGTTAAAGATACGGACTGACCATCCAAAGTATGCAATTTTGAGTTCATTCTGAAAGCATACATATTAAAATTAATTAATTTGAGTTCCATCATTTAAGCTGTAATGCATATTATAAACTATTTACAAATGCTAAATATATACCTGTACACCAACCAAAAGATTATCCAGTTTGATATCTCTGTGTATTACATGTTTCTCATGACAGTATGTGAAGGCTTGGGCTAACGATGCAATATATATACTGTTCCAAGACAGAAGATAAAAGCGTGAAATAAAATTCTGCGACTCCAAAGGTCATATGATACTCAAGGAATCTGCAAAAATCATTCTATCTAAAAGTGGAGCAATCGACATCAATTTTTACACAATATAGACAACAGGCAGGTGAAATAATCAAAGGAAAACAAGAAGAATATAAGCAAGCAACTAAAAAAACTTACCCTTTTTAAGAAGAAGCAGAGAAGTCGAAGAAAGTCAGTGCTCTATGTAAAGTACGAAAAGGAGTACTGTAGATATGTTGTGGATATTAGAACAAATCTAGAAGTTGGCAATTTATAGTAAGGGTTGGAGGAAAAGGATAGGTGTACAAAATAGCTTAAAGACGAAGAGAACAGAGGAGAAAGTCAGGAAGTGGTGAGGTTATAAAAATGTTAATTACTTGCTCGGAGAAAATATGGAGGACAAAGTAAAAGCACAAGAAGGGTACCAATTTGAAATATAACTAAATCTTCAAAAATCTAACACATCAAAACTACTTAATGAAAGATAGACTATTCTATGAAGGGGAATACATTAGCATATTTTTTACATTATATCATTAAACTGAACGTAAAAATGCAGCTACATAATAAAAGCTTTGGTTATACCATATTCATTACCAGTGAATAGAAAATCACAATTCACGAAGAAAATAATTGCATACATGTCTGATACTTTATCTATACAAAGCAACAATGAGAAAAAGGATATAGGAGAATACAAAGAAAAAACATCACAACCTGTAACTCAAAGGATTGCCTTCTGAATAATTTTGTCGTATACTATATTAGAGGCAGAATGATCGTCATCGCTACTTGGCGTAGACGGTCGGATCAACAATTTCACACAACTTGAACTCTTTGCCCTCGATAAGGCAACGTAAAGTTGACCATGTGAAAATACAGGTTCCCACAAATAAATTCCAACGAAATCTAAAGTCTGGCCTTGTGCTTTATTTATTGTCATAGCATAGTCGAACAGGAAATTGCGTTCTTTTAAATTGCACAGGCATTTTTTCATCCTGCGATGATAATAATGGAATTCTGGATTTAAACACGTGCATATTTTTGAAATCACCTGTCGTAATCTTAGCGCTGATCACATGGCTTTTAAAATTACAGCAAGTCAATCGCGTGCCATTACATAAACCTTCACATGGATTTAAATTTCGCAATAATATAATTGGACAATTCTCTTTCAAACATAATTTATAAGGGGGCAAACCAGGAGGATTTAAAATGTGTAGTAGATCTTCAAATTGTGTTTGGTTATTAAATTCGATAGCTTCACCGGTGCCAATAAATATTTTTGATTTTCCAGTAAATCGATCATTAAGCATGTCATTAATTTCATCGACGAAATCATTTTTTGTTGTCAAGATCACACGGGAATCTGTACAAAATGAATTAGAGCATAACGAATCCAAATTTGAATATGTCGCTGTGAATAGTTTATCGAGGGATTCTTTTTCGGTTGTGTAAGGAATAATCAAAGAATCTGGAATTTCAATCTTGTTTGCTGAATTGACTCGTTCTTGTCCATTTCCAATTCTTAACAAATAATCACAAAATGCAGGATCTATTTTTGCTCTCATGTTCTCAGATAATTTTAATTTTTCAAGTTTATTCCAAATGCTAGAATATAATAAACTTTCGTTGATGAAATCTTCTTTTTTTCCGTAGCGCACAATAGGAAGAGTTTGTCTGAAGTCACCTCCTAAAACAACAACTTTTCCGCCAAATAATGCATTTGTATCCATCAAATCTTTTAAGAGTAGATCAAAAACTTCCAACATTCTTTTTTTGGCCATAGATACCTCATCCCATACAATCAATTTTGCATCTCGGATTAAACCTGCAAGTGCGCTTTCTTTGCTAATGTTACAACTGGCATTTTCATCGATGTCAATAGGAATTTTGAAACGTGAATGTGCAGTACGTCCTCCTGGGAGAATAGAAGCAGCAACACCAGAAGTAGCTGTTGCCAAAGCTATATATCCCATGGATCGTACAGTTGCTAATAAAGCACGGTACAAAAAAGTTTTCCCTGTTCCTCCTGGACCATCTACGAAAAATGCACCTGGTTTATTCGAAAATATCCTTTCAGTAATCACATTATATGCAATCAATTGATTTTTGTTTAATTTCCTATGCAACAATACGTCATCTTCGCTAACAATAATAGATCTTCCAAAATGAATCTCTTTTGCCTCTTTTGCTGTCGTAGAAGGCCTGATAGTTTCTGAAATAAGTTCATACTCATTTACATCATGACCCATGGAATGTAAAATGTCATTGATATGGTTCAGAGCTTGATATCGAATTTCTCTTCTTTCAATAGTTTGTAACACTTTATAGTCTTCAATCATCGATTCTTCAAATTGTTCCCATAATTTTCTGGGGTTGGCAGGACCACAATATACCAGTAACGTAGCAAATAAACGTCGTAAACTATATGGCATTTGGTAACTTGCGGCCTCAGACATACACTCTATCAAGCTATTATCACAGTGCGATAATCCTCTTTTTTCTACGGACTCTCTGAAAGTACTACAAGGCTCTCCATTTACTGTCAAAAGATCCTTATATGACATCGGTCCTCGCACATGCATTAGTAATAATCTAAGATAATATCGTTCTCCTTCTGTTGGATGACATGTCACAATACGGCCAACAGCACAACGTTTTTGTCTACGTGCCCAAATTGTCACTGGAGGCCACACGAATATCAGGAATTCTTGTACACTAAGTTGAGCTCTTACCANTTTTAGAATATTTCTATACGCGTATAGAAATATTAATTATAGAGAAAATATTATTGTATAACCGTTCTTAAAATAATAGTCGAAAAATATATATTTTATATATATATATATATATATATATATATATATTATGTATGTTATATACAAAAATTATATGAATTTTATATACATTTTCAACTACCATATGTAAATAGTTTCTGACACGGGTTAAAAGTGAAAAAACCTAATAATATGAGATCTATTTTTTGAAAAAAAGGGAGAAGAAAATGAGTTATTTATATTTGTATATATATAGTTAATTGGCTCTCCATTTGATAACACCTAGAAAAACCAACCCAATCAATACAAATCATTTCACCTCTTACAGTGTCTCTTTTATTAATTTAAATAATGTTACTCTTGTTGCTTAAACATAGAGTACTAGGACTTTTTATAAAGCAAAGTGTGGAAGAGATTCCATTATTCTAATAAGGTTTAGGTCTCTGTGATTTCAAGTCCCAAGGCCAACTAATAATGCCATNGGAAATTCATATTCCACTTACATCATAAGAACAATGGATACATCAGGAATTGTTGTCACCTTTTTACTGCATATTTTGAACTTGGAAGCATAGATATATTTAAACAACTTGACTTTGGGTCACCCAAAAAATATTTTGAATATGCTATTTCGAAAGTGGTTATCAAAGTATTCAATCTCCATGTGAAATTAAATATAACTACATGTGCATCTCGGTGAGTGATTATAAACATAACTTGAATGGGAAACATGTAGGTTATCTTATAACACTATATATTTGACATGTCAAAAGTTACCGTTAAGGTATAGCGTTTTTAATTTCGGCGTTATATATAGTAATGTATCTTTTTTTTTTTTACACTTATTAACGTTACATTTGTCCAAAAAGACAATAAAAAGGTTCCGAACTCTACATTTTGCATGATTTACCGTGTAAGATTTTCAGTTCTCGAAAAAAGTGGGCCCCGGTTTAATTGAATTGTTAATTGTATAATAAAAGATTAAATCAGTCAATAAAATTTCTCCACGAAGTTTTATTAAACTACGTTTTTAGAAAAAAGTTACTCTTTGAATTGGAAAATAAGCCTCAAACTCGAAATTAATTTTATCGTAAAATTTATCTCATCAAAGTTAAACGCCACATTTCAATAGGATTTATTTATTCATGTATTTGTTATTCCTATGATATTATATTTAGTTTGAATAAAAGTAATTATTGTTAATGCAATTTATAGATCATGTGGTGGTAATTCAACTAATTTTTTTGGGCTCTTTTCACTTAAGCCTGCGCCAGAAACTATTTTATATTCGGTAGCCGAAAAAGTGTATAAAATTTGTATAATTTTTGTGCATAACAAACATAATGTATATATATATATACAAAACATATATAAAATTTATATATTTTTCGGTAATTATTTGGAGAGCGGCTATATAGTGTCTTTTTCCCTAATTTTTCCCTTTACTATCACATTAGTCGGAGAGCACGATGCTCAATTCATATTAACCTAAATAGCCGTTCACACAATCATTTAAATAATAGTTGACAAATGTATACTATATGTGTAATTCATATGCAATATGAGAATAATTGTAAATAATCACTTTATAATCCATATATATCTGTTATAAAAAATAAATAGTGAATCTATCTGACTATCTGTGAAAATATCCCTATATCTATTTATGTAAGTACCTATTTAGAATAGTAACATACAAGGCCATTCAATTGTCAACATAGGTAGCATTTCGATTTGATTGTGGTTTAATTTTGTAAAAGCGTATTTGGAATAGCTTAGGTTTTGAACCTGATTTTCTGAACTTTCTTTTAACCAACGGACATTCAGACAATATTTTGAAAAAAAAATTCTGAGAAATATTTACAGAAAGATAAAATGTTTGGTTGATTGTCAGTTTCTCTAAAAATTCTATTTCTTTTAGAAGTACGATATGGTTATGGTAGTGGTCACAAAGTTTGGTCGGCTCTATGGATACCTGTAAGGAACTTAAGGCTTTTATTTGGTTTAATATGAAAAAAAGTTCAATAGAAAATCACAGAAGGAAAAGTTACACTTGATTATTAGAAAAATGTCTTATATCCGTTTGTTTCAACTCATTTATCACATTATATCGACAACTCCATAAGCTTACTTTATAATTTAAAAGAAAAAAAATAAATGAATTGTTAAAAGAAGCCTCAAAGATGCTACAACTTGCTTAACTTATATTGGCCGAAGACCTGAAAATAATTTTTTTGCACTAGATATAATTGATCATTATGCAGGAAAAATAATTTTGAATAAAATTTAAACTTATACATTGACTAATTTGTCTGTAACAAGAAAAATTCAACGTAAAAATTGGGCCCGGACACAGCACGGGCCAAACGTAACTAGTAGGTATAGAGGGGGAATTCTTACACGATAGTAATAATAATAAATAAAAGAAAAGTACGTTTTGTCCCGGCCTCTTGGAATCAATCTTTTTCTATTTTACCTTTCTTAATATGATGATTATTGACTTTTTATCTTGGATATGGAATTTATTTCCATTCGTCTTGGCTATTATTGAATTAAAAGACACTATGGCATTGTACCTAAGGGTGGCAAGTGGGTCGGTCCGGGCCCAGTACCGGCTCGGGACTGCGAGCCAAGTGGGATAAGTGGGCCGGGACCGGTAGGACCACTAGAGGTGGGCCTAGGCCGGTCTCGTGGGCTGGTTCTTGCCCTTGAATCGTTAGGACCGGGACCGTTTGGCCCAACAATTAATTTTTTTTTTAAAAAAAGTAGCCTTTTGGCTATTTAAAAAAAACAGTCATTGGTTATTTAGAAAATAGCCATGTAACCCCCCCCCCCCCCCCAACTTTATTTTAACCCTAAATTTTTATAATTACACTTTTTCCCTATTTTCAACTATAAATACACAGTCATTCTTTCATTTTTCTTACAAAATCAATATCAATCTATCACAATCTCTCTCTAATTTTCTTCTATACTTGCTACTATTGCTTACATTATTCCAAAAAATAGTAAAAAAATATTGAGGTTGTTAAAATTTGTAAAAAAATTATGAAGTTGGTGAATTGAAGTCTTAAAGTCTTCAACGATAATCAATTTTCAACAAGTTGTTCGTCAATTCGGTAAACTCGTTCCAACTCTTAAGTCTTAATATTATAGTTTTGTTTGTTTTATTTATTTGCTATTACTTGATTCCGAGGGTCTTCCGGAAACAGCCTTTCTACTCCTTCGGGGTAGGGGTAAGGTCTGCTTACACACTACCCTCCCCAGACCGCACTAATGGGATTTTACTCGGTTATTGTTGTTGTTCTTGTACTTGATTAATTAAGATGGCTTCCTTAAAAAAATATTTTTGGTAAAAATAAGAATAAGGGAAAATCCAAGAGTGGCGAATCTAGTGGTCATGTTGTTCCTACTCCCCTGCCCGGGCTCCCCGAACCAAACCCCATATCCATCATACACCTACTATTCTTGATAGCGATAATAGTTTATTACAATTTACCGAGAGTCAATTTTATCATAATATTGCAGCCTAAGAAAGATATTGCCATGTTTTTTTAATGCTATAATAAAATTACAAGGCATTGCTTTGAATATCTCTTTACAATATTTTCGTCTTTAAATTTGAATTACAAAATTTAGGTCTGTCCTTATAGATAGGCGAAAACCACCTCCTTGACAGATTACGGAGCTACCCAGCTTCTCCTAATGCCAAGTAGCAGAAAATAATTCTATAATAAATTTACAAGGCATTGCCTTAAATATTTTTTTAATCTTTTTGCTCTAATTTCAATTTAATTTTTTTAAAAAAATAAATCAATATTTTAGCCGTTGGGCCCACTTAGCCCGCGGGCCCTGCCTGTTTAGCCCGGGACCATGAGTTCGTGTGCCCGCAGGGGCGGCCCTTCCATCAATCAAGTAAAGCAATCGCTTTAGGCCCCACATTTATGGGGGCCCCATTTTTTGTTACGCCTAATAGGCTATGTATAAGTTTAAAAAAAGGTTCTCTGAAGTGAAAAAGTGTGATTTATTTTTTTAACAAGTATAGAGAAGAAGGATTTGCAACTGCTATGATTTCTGCCAAGAAAATTGCACTTGGAATGAATATCCAACCTGAATTTCATAAGAAACATGTGATATATAGGAAGTAACGATTTGATGATAATGTTGATAATAAAATCTCAAAATCTTTCGAAGAATCCTTTGGAGTTGATTACTTTATACATAGTAGACAAAGCTATTTTTTTCACTTCAAAATAGATTTGAACAATTGGAAGCATATGAAAATATTTTTGATTTTCTATTTAGCGGTAAAAATTAAGATCACTACATGATCGAAATTGAAAAGATAATGCCTTAATCTTAAGTGTTCCTTAAAGCATAATAATCAATTCGATATTGATGGTTTAGATTTATTTTCGGAATTAAAAGTATTAAGAAATATAGTGCTGTTAGAAGATAGCGGTTTAATTGATACGCTCGGTCAAATAAAAAGATTTGATTCTTTTTCGAATGCCTATATTGCTTATGGAATACTGTTAATAACTCTTGTTACTGTCACTTGAGCGGAAAGAAGTTTTCAAAATTAAAATTGATAAAATCTTACCCAAGATCATCAATGTCTCAAGAAAGGTTAAATAGATTAGCTATATACAATTAAGAAAGACTTATTAGGAGTTATTGATTATAAGAAAATTATTAATAACTTCGTATCTAAGAAACACTAGAAAAATATACTTCAAATAAATAAATAATTTTTAAAAATAAAAAAAAGTTAAGGCCCCTCAAAAAATATTGGCTTCAGGCCACAAAATTTGTTGGGCCGTCCCTGTGTGCCCGGTCCCGGGCCGGTTCCTACAAAAAGACCGTTTAACCCGGGACCGGTAGGCCCATTTATTTAGGGACAGGCCCGGGACCGTTTAAACCAGCCCACTTGGCCCGTTTAGGGCCCGAACCGGCCCACATGCCAGCCTTAATTGTATTATACAAAGTTGCATTTTAGTTTAAATATCTTTATTTATTTAATGTAACGACTCCAAATATGATGTAACGACTCCTAGCTGAGAAAAATCTACTTATTATATCAGCAGAATCTTGAAACAAGAATTCAAAAGACTGCACGAGATCCAATATCCGGAAGCAAGAACTATGATGGTATTTACTCAACAAAATATCATTTGTTTCACGGTTCTTTTCCTAAGTTACAATAGCATGGGGAAGCTAATTAAGAAAGGGCACCTTAACCATATAAAGCTGGATAAAATTTTAATGGTTCACAAGAACAAAAGAAAAATGGAGAAAGAAACAACCAACAAGGACTGCACAAAATTGAATAAAACTGCTGGTTATCAAAAATTGCATCTCCATATCTATCAGCTTGATCTACTCTCTATCCTCACCTCATTTTTCTTCCTCCTTTATTTTAAGTGAACGAGATAAGCAACCTCCTCGGTGTAGTAAATTAGAAGAAATTATTAGTGGTCCTACTGCAGTTTATCTTCCACATTTCTACAGCATCAAATAGTGAAGAAGTTGCCTATGGAGGTTGTCAGGAGATGAAGCACATTCATAGTTGAGATCACTTTCCTCAATGTACTTAAGCACAGATTGACTGTTGACTGTACAATCCATTTATTCCATGGGCAAACTGTCGCCTGTTTCTTCTACGCTTTATCACAGGCAAAAAACCGTCTCCATCCTCTGTCTTTGCCCCGCTATATTTATTTGCTTCTGTCAAAAGTTCTTTTTTCCCTTCACTTCCAGAGTGCAATTTAATTGCACTATCATCTGCACTTGCTTTAGCAGCGCTAACTAAGAAATCAGACTTCTTTGTACTAACTGAAAATTCACTTGGACCATCTGAAGTGTTCTGTTTTGACTTCACAATGAAGCTACTTTGTATTTGCCTAGCTAGCTCTTCCCTCTCAGCATGTAGTCTGCTTTTTGTTGATCTAGCATTTCTGACGTCAATTGTAGCCTTTTTATCAAGCTTCTCCTCTGCTGAAACTATAGTGACCGAGTTATTCAACCCTGTCGAAGAATCAGCATCAACAGCTACTCTTGAATCTTCAGTTGCAGCACTCGTCGGCCGTGCTTTACTTGGAACAAATTCAGGTGCATGTGGATTCATGATTCTTGGATAATCATAACTGCTTATTTCAGCAACAGGACTTTGGTACTTCACATATCCATTTTTCATGCGAGAATGGCTTGTCCTGTGGTACAAAGATGATCTGGGGCCACAAGGAACTCTCTCAGCAATTGATGGAAAGCCCACTGGTTCAGTAAGCATGCCTTGGTTGGCTCTAACATCATAGACGTTGGTCACAGCAGCAGAAATCAGCATATTAGTCAAATGGTAGGCACCTGGATTGAATGGTTCAGCAGCCGCAGATAGCTTGCTCCCATTTGATCGTAAAGATTTTTCCTCATTACTTGAACATGAAACACCTTCACGCTCCAGGGAAGATTTCTCTGACTCAGATCCACTTATCTGGCCTTCGTCTTCATGGATTCCTTGTCCGTCTCGATCATTGGCAGGTGTAGCCTCTATGGTCACCGACTGCTTTCCATCTTCTTCTGATGTTTCAGTTGGACTAACGCAGATCTGGGAATCAGTTTTATCCTCATTTAATTCTTCTACTTTCTCCAATAAAGGCTTTAGAACCATACCTGGTGGCGACACTGCTACTTCTTTGTATGATAAGGATTTGGAAGCCATGGTAGCAAGAGAGGCAGGAGGAGAGGGAACAGTGATATTTGATGTGCGAGAAACTTCGGCAACAGTCATTTTAGCGGAGAGTTTGGTTGACTTTTCAGAAGAACTGAAGCTAGCAGCTTTTAGTTGCTTTACAGGAGAAAATTCACCTAAACCAATCTTAGATGCCACTTTTTGTCTCTGTGAAGTAACTTCTTTCCTGGAACTGCTGTCTCGGGGGAAAAAGTATTCCAAGTTTGTATTGATCTTGGCAAGACCTGGTTGCCTTCGGTTGAACATCTTGCCACTACCATGCCCCGTCCGTGTTTTCGAATTCGCTTCCTGCCACCCTTCATCAGAGCTAGTTTCTTCATTTATTTCCACTGATTCCTCATTTCTAGTGCTATTACCGCCTTCAAGTTCTTGAGTAGCAACCCTCTCTGAGTCGTCTTCTTTCTTGTTAACTTCTACTACAGTCACAGGATTTTCTGTAACATCATGATCCAAGGGGCTGTTACTTCTTCCATCATGCTGTCCTTTTTGAGATTGATCATCTACTGGCAACACCTAAGAGGCCATAAAGAAGGAAAGAGTAACAGCGTTAATTGGCAGCTTGAGAAAGAAATGATAATCGGTAACTCAAAATGACCACAGCCAAAATTATCTCTTCCCTCCCCAAAAAGGAGGTTTTCCCAGGATCTGTGTTCGTAGAGTCACCTAAATTATGAAGTAAAGGATCATGTGCTGAAGTATCAGGACTAGATTTTCCCCATTAAGTTGAGCTCCAATGTCATTTCACTTTTTGATGCCTAAATAACTTACAGTTGAGATTTTGGGATTAAGACTAACTTCTACGTTAAATGTACAGAAAAAGTTTGCAGCTCCATCTGAATTACTCTCAATGTAAGAAGTTTCGGTGAATTAAAAAGTAAGAAGAGCATATACTACTATACTGAGTGATGAACAACCTTTGAACGTCGCTTCCTCTGTGCTTCAATGGTCTTTGAACCCTGGCCAGGACTAATGTAATCCAATAGATCTGACACGCTACATCAGAAAGTAAGAGTTTTGGTACCTTAGACGCAAGCATATAGTTCAAGCCCGAGTAACACCAATTCAAAGGTAAAGTTTCAATACCTGAGGTGACCTTTGCTAGCAATGGTTGCATCTAATCTTGGAGCTCCAGTTCTTGCAGCTTCCTGCTGCTCTAGGGCTTTTGATTCAAAGTATTCAAGCCATGCAGCAGCATCCTGCATATATATAATGCACATGTAACTCTCCAACTTTAAAATGCAGCAACAGATTGGTGATTTATAGCCTGTTTGGCCAAGCTTCTTTTTGGCCAAAAGTGCTTTTTTTTGGCTAAAAGCACTTTTGGCCAAAAATTGAGGTGTTTGGCCAAGCTTTTGGAAGGAAAAAAAGTGCTTTTGAGGAGAAGCAGAAGCAGTTTTGGAGAAGCAGAAAAAAGTAGCTTCTCTCCAAAAGTACTTTTTTGAGAAGCACTTTTGAGAAAAATACACTTAGAAGCAGTTTTTTAAAGCTTGGCCAAACACTAATTGCTGCTCAGAAGTGTTTTTCAAACTAATTAGCCAAACACAAACTGCTTCTCACCAAAAGTACTTTTGAAAAAAGCACTTTTGAAAAAAAGCACTTCTCAAAATAAGCTGATTTTTGCAGCTTGGCCAAACGGGCTATTAATAAGAGTCAAGTCGCTTATTATCTTCTACTAAGCAAAGACCTCATTCTTACTGGGAAATGCCAAATGTAACAAAAAGATAAGGCAAGTATGTTATTTGCTGAATATGTTTACAAAGAAAGCACCACAATGCACAGAGAGAGAGAGAGAGAGAGTGCTATCTGGAGCATCATTATTTTTGCCGCTCAGAATTTGTAGATGGATTCTTTCCATTCCAAAGAAGTTTCAGTTTTTTTCTGAGAGAAAAATACATAGTTTATCCTGATATCAACAAGCTCTGGGAAAAAATTCAATAGGCCAACCCAAACATCTAACTCATGTTGAAGCATTCCGGAAAAAACTAAGTGAAACACTCTGTAGAGCCATAGTAGTAACTATTAGTAAAGAGGGAATTAGTAGCTAAATTTGCAGACACCTGAGTACGGAGATCCTCTGCTCCTAGTTTTGCTTGAAGAATCTGCAATGTAGTTTGCTCATGTTGCACACTCAGTGAATATGCTTCCATGAGAGAAAGAGCTATAGCTATGGCATGATAGCTGGCAGCAGTCTGTCCGAGGCAACAACAGAGTTAACAAAACTATAGCTGCTAAAAGGTGTCAAAAAGCAAAGAATATTTTCACAAGCACCTAACCTAGTAAAAGGATATCGTAGTATGATTATCGGTATCACATGCACATGCGCACACAAATTCTGATAATGACTTTACATGTCTGATGTTCAAATATGAGAACTGAGAGAGAGAAAAACCTGTATATGATCTACTCCCAGTAATCTTTGGTTGCACTTAAGGGCTTCGTGTAGATATCTAAGAGCAATATGCACATTTCCCATGCCCTCTTCCATCATAGCCACATTTATGTATGTAGCAGCTGTGTTTGGGTGAGATAGTCCACATGTAAAGTGAAGAAGAAATAAGGCACGGTTGACATACCTGAAAATCAATCATGAACTTGCTCCAGTTATCAAAGTAAATAAGCAAAATGAATGAACAGCTAAACATAGTAAGACCAGTCAAGACTTCAACAAGAATGAAAAATGAATGAGTGAGACAAGACGGAGAAATCTTCTGCATCCTAAAACTACAATTTTTATAGTTTAACAGATTTGGAATCAAAAGGTTGAGCAAGACATGAAAGTCTTGGTTTCAAAATATGACCAACTAGAAAAGAGGATCCTTTCTCACTCACTTTAGAGCCAACTCAATGTGCTGGAGACGATAGTAGAATACAGAAAGATCCCCGTAACTTTTCATTGTATCTGGATGGTCAAGTCCTAGCTCCCTCTCATTGATATCCAATGCCTTCTGTTGATAGATTGTTGCCTAAATAACAATAATAATCATTCAGACAGATTATAATCATATATTCTGCAATTCTGTAAATCCGGGGAGTCTGCATTTCTTCTTTTTGTCAGTAAATGCAAATGCAATGTCTGTTGCGGAACACACAAGTGAACGAAAGGTCAAAAGGAAAGTAAAAAATTTCATGAATTGGAGAAATCCAAAAAGCTGACGGTGGGAGCTCGCACAATTGGAAAAACAACACAGATGTTTCGGAGTACTTCCGAAATCGTCTGTCAAACATCAATATTTGATAATTCTTCCTTGAACTACCTTTGCTAAACTTGAAAACTTTTCATCAGCTACATACTTGGATTAACTTTTAAGAACTTAGTTCTGGAATAAGATGATTAACTAGCAAGATATGAAAATAAGGAGGAAAAAGCATACTTTAATGTTACATGCCACTTAATTCATCAAAGCCAAGCGCCGAACTTTATGTTACCTGATTGAAGTCTCCAGTGTGATAAAGGACAACGGCCAGGAGGCTATATGCACTTGCAGTGGCACGGTGATAGGGGCCACATACAGCTATCAATTTTGCCAGGGCCTTCAAGTAAATACACAAGCAACAAAAGTAAATCTGTGTCCTATAAGGTCAAAGAAAATCTGTGCGCTTTGAGGGATGGACTTCAGAGACTTCTGAGTTTGCATATACTGTTATTTTATAATTTATACCTTTGTTCCATACATTACAGCATCTTCCAACTTCCCTTTGTCAAGGGCAACCTTAGATGATTCTAGTAAAGTCCGTCCATCAGCAGAAGAGCATCCAACATGCTGAAAAGAAGATAATAATTAAATCAAGCCACATTTCAAGTCATTTCATGAAGTTCAAAAGGAACGGGTAGAAGCAGAAAGGCTTACTTTACACAAAGGCACTACGCTGATAACATCAGTTTTACTGAACGGATATGGGCTTTCCATATCATAATCTTTTGGAATCAACTCTAGTCCAACCTGAAATAAAACTAATGTTATTTACTTTGAATGGTAAACTTTAATAAATGCAGCCACGCATATAGTACCTTATGACAAAGTCCGCGGAGGACCGACAATTTCCTCAACTGTTGGAATTCATCTTTTAATCTCCAACTGAATCTTTCAAAAAGAAATTCCCTTAACCATTGCATCTTGAGAATGTGGTTTTCATCACTGTCTTCTGTGGTAGAGGACCCGAACAAGAAATTTAAGGATGATGCTATAGCAGCTGACAAGTTGGCGACATTGTCAATGGAGGCAATGACAGCTCTAAGTACATGCTTGAAAGCTCGAGTAACCATCTCATGAATACAAAGCGACTGTATGTGAGGAAGCTTCTCTGCAAGTTCAACCTACATTATGCAATGAATCAGGTTCATCAGAAGACATCAACATTTTTCATTTCCTGCCAAACAAAGAAAGCTCAAGATAGATGAGGAAATCAATCTTACCACACGACCCAAAGAACGCATTTGTAAACCCCTTAGATGCATGAAGTCGGTAAGGGTGCGTCCATCAACTGGAGAAAGTTCCAACGATGCAAAGTCTGTAACCTAAATAGAATTAGAGATTAGTTTTTCTGTTCACGTATTTCAAAGATTTCATTACCGAAATACATTCAATATTTAGCATTACCAGCTTCGGGATAGCAACTTCATCATAATACTTGTGTGCCATTTCGACAAGTTCATCCACTGACTGTAACAAGAAGAATATTTGTCAGTTAACTCTGAGTGATAAATTATAAGTACTGTCAGTGATAATATTAAAGAATGACTACTGACAAAATCTTTCTATTTCCTCAACAATTATTCCTAGTACTCTTTCTCCCTTTCACTCAAAAGATAGCAATTGAACAGCTTAGCTTGAGAATTCAATGACATCTTGAATTCTGGCCGAGTCAGAACTTCTTAAGTAACATCATGAACGATTTGAAGTAAGCAGATACAAGGTGTGCGGAGGTCATATAATGAAGGCTATTGTTTGAAGGGAAGATGACTAAACACTTCTGTGGCAATTAGCAAAGTACTTGAGAAAGAACAATAGGTGCACATTTTAGCATAATTATGTGCCAAGGAAAACAGTCTTATTCACTATTTCTCTTTTCCTTCTTCTCCTCTCCTCTCCCTTTGCACATCAATTTTTCATCATATTATAGCATAAGAATGTTTCATATAAAAGCTGTGCTATTATACCTTCAGATGAAGATCCATTCCACTTTCTTTCAAACGAAGGTAAGCTTCTTGTGAGACAAATCTCCTCCATTCAGTTTCACACTTAGGTTTGCCATTGCTAAGTTCCGTCGAGCCACTTTCTGCGTTCAGAGTGCTGGCTGTCACATCAACTGCTTCATTGTCATCCATGGAACTTACATTACTTGGTCTTGTTTCCCTCTTTTTGAGCATTTTAAACTGTCTTCCAAGTCCCTTAACTGTGGGTTCAGCCTTACCATCATTCCCAACTGTGTCCTCTGACGGTGTTTCGTGCTTTTGTAGATGTTGAACCCAACAAGAACCAAGTTCCCATCTGATGGACCCTTTGGATTTATCATCCATTCCCTTCAACTTACTCAAACCATCCTTAATGATTTTATGGACCAAAGTCATTGAATTTGCATGGTCGTCCAAATCAGACTGGGGCAATTGACCACCTCCAGAAAAACCAGCAGTCATTGGCTTGTTGAGCAGAAGGCGTAAGCTGGAAAAGGTTAAAACAGAGAATTAGAAGCAAGCACAAAGAAAACCATTAACATAGTCCTAAAGAAGAGTGAATCCTCAATAAAAAAAACCGTCAGATTTAAACATTGACATCAATTGGCCAATGTGACTTATCTTTCACAAACTCAATTTTGAATTTTGATATTATTACCCATGTAACTTGTCATTTCCAATCAAACTCTGAACATGGTGTTGGTTCCCAACTATATGAATTGTCCTCTTCATAAAAGCACGAAAAGTTAATTAAAAAAAGAAAGAAAAAAAAAGGATACATGTATAACTGCTTGACTGTGGTAACATGATAAATTAATGATCCTATACTTAAGTGCATTCTTAACGGTAAAAATTCTTAGTCTTCCAATCACCCGCCATATAAAAGTTCATATAGGTTTAGTGCTTTTTCTCAAACCTGTTGATGTTGAGTGCATTGGCTCCCCCATCTGGTTGGTCATCGATTTTGATATCCTGAGGCAGACTCTTATCCACCTTAATGTCACCAACAACTTTCACAATTGCAGTGTAACCACAATGTCGCACTGACACCATGCCCAATGAGGATGTATCCTGTCCGGTTAAACATATCCTTTCAATTTCCTGAATTGAAATAATTGGTGACAGCGAAAAGATAGGACAGTTTCTTCTTTTTCCCTTTTTTTTTTGGAAAAAATAACAAAATTTATACATAGGGGCAGGAGAAGGGGAAGGGGCTTATAAGATGGCCCCACCAACAAGGTAGAAGTTCAGGACCTTTGGGCAGCCAACCAACTGGGCTACCATGATTATTGATCCCCCAGGATAGGAGAGTTGACTGACAACTTTTACATCAATCCTATGCACATCATATGGAACCAGAAAAGTAAAATAAGATGGTGCTTGAAAGAGAAGAGTTGGAAGTTATAGATGTTACCCAACTCATAAATAACATCATGGAAACAGCAGGGAAAAGGAGGGGGGGGGGGGGGGGTTGGGGTTGTTCCAGGAGGTGAAAAGAGTATGTTCACACTGAAATAAATAATGCAATGCCTACTTATACCCACTTCCCCCTCGGTGGACCATGTCCCTGCTTATAAATAAAGGAGAAAGGAGGAAAGGAAAATCATACTACAACTATATAAGGGTTTTCCAAATCTCTCATAAAGCAGCTTGTAACTTACATGTATGACAACACTTTCATCGGCAGTTACCCCTTTAACTAAGTTTCTTTGAGCGACATCCTCAGCAGATTCATTAAAATCTCTACTGCCGATAACTTTGGCTTCTTTCAGGCTAGCATCCCCGAAATCTCTCTTAACTGTAATAGACAAATCACCAATGCAGTCCTCAGAGAGTACTGAACCCAAAGCACAATTTGAGGTACCCCTAGAAGTAGAATCCATGACTTTGTATATGGCTGAGACAGCTTTAAAAATAGAGACGTCAAGGAAAAGATTATGAAGCAAAAAAGCCTTTCGGTCTCGAACCACCCTCTCCTCTTCAGTCTTGCAAGGAAGGTTTGCCAGTACTGCAAAATCTGTAGCCCATGATCTATAATCATGCTCTCCGTTCCTTCCCTGACCTCCGCTGTTGCCACCCCAACTCTCATCTTCCACTGGAAGGGGGATGAAGTTTGACGCAGAATCAACGACGGATGGAGGGACAAGCCATGTGTTGGCGCGGAAACCATATGGAAGATTACCAAACTGAAAACAAGCAACATAGAAGAAAATATGCACACACAGTTAAATACCACTTCATTTACCCTTGAAGCTTATTCACAATAAACAAGATGTCACCTTGTTATGTTCTGTAAAGGCCTTCATCAAGGATTCATATGCCTGCAAAGAAAAACCAATCTTTTATTCAAAAAAAGATTAATGTACGCTAACAGAAGAGACATCACAAATTCAAAGCAATTTAGTGAAATAGCAAGTGATATCAATTTTCTGAGTTAAGACTGTTAGTACTGATTAATCAAGCTGATAAAAAGATGAATGCAATTGTTCTTATATCCTCTTTCTTATATATGTCCCAACATGCTATCAATATCAATCAAATAGGTATCTGACCTAATGGCAGTGGTGTCCCGCTGTTAGATACCATTGATGAATCACGTGTAAATGGCAAATGCGATTGATAACTAGGACGATTTAATTTCATTAGTGAAAAGAGAACTTGATGCACAAGAAAAAAATGCAAATTATACGAGTGATGTAAGCAACGCATAGTAAGGCTATGAAGGTACTTGCATTAGCAAAAGCTTGGCTGAGCTGTTGCAGAAGATCAACCAAGCAATGGCTTCGCATAAGTGGCTTCCCCAACGTGTAGAAACCTTTTGCTGCTGCAACCACTTGTAATGTCTTCCCATTGCATATCTTAATCTGCAGAGAGTTTTGGCATCGTCAAAATCCGAACAAATACAAAACCAGAAGAAAAGAAAGAAAATAAGCTACCTGTAATTCGAAATAGTCGCCATCTCGCCTTGTTTTAGCATCGTTACAATCAACTCTTTTCAAACCTGAAATAGCGCATTTAGAAGAAATGCACGGTAATATTCTAGAAGTTCCAGATGAAGTTAGAAGAATATCGAAAGGGAGAAGTAAACCGTACTTAGTATAGGCGGAGAGAGGTTAGACAAAGAGAAGAACTCGTAGAAATCAGAGAGCTTAGGAATTGGATGAATCGCCACCATTTCATTCTCTTCCTGCGCCGCTGAGGCTGACGGCGATGAAGGTGCCACTCCATCGGACGGCGAGGCTGGCCGGCTCGAAGCATTTCGCTGCGCCTTGTGCTTCTTGGCCCGAGATTCCGTACCTGAGCTGGCGGCGGAGGGAGTGGTGACTTTTCCGGCTTTGGCCTTGGCGTAGCGTGTGGTGCACGCGACGATGTCGAGTAACCTCCGGACATGATCCACGGCCTGAGACTCCTCCGTGTAGTCCTCTGAGAAGTCAGTGGCATTTTTGTTAATAAAGTAGGAATTTCGGGCAATAAGCAAAACATCAAACTTTTTTGGATTATATGATGTTTGGCTGCATGTGTAGATTCTATTTGACCAACAAAAATCATAGAAAACAAAAAGAGAAGTAATGGGCAGAGTGACATTTTATTCTCACAAACAATTAATCAATATTCAGTTTTAACTACAATAATAATAATTACATATGCAACGTGATCTTTCTTTGGGGCATGAGGAGGGTGGAGTATACGCGGACATTACTTTTACATTGTGTGAGATAAAAATGCTATTTTTGAACAAAACGACACATACTTGGCCGATAAACTTTGTTACATAATGAAATTAAATTAAATGTATGTTGATTATGTTAAATTATTGAACATTTTGCAGGAAATGTATGTCTGCACGGACACAGCTGGAGTAGTTGATTAAATGTATGGTACTGTGAATACTCGGTTGAGATTTGCAGATTGTGCTCAGACGTACTTGTTCGACAGAAAATCACAAGTAGTACAACAGCATTTATTATTTATAGATATTATTATTAATGGGGAGTAGGTGAAGTTTTTAACTTGAAGTTAATAGTAGTAATTATGAAATTCATTTTTTCAATTATGTGACCTGTTAACACCTATGTACTTTTTATTGAAATACACGCCATTGGTTTAACCATAACCTATCTACACTTCTTGCCTTCGGCAAATAGGGTTGGTGGGTAGGGGCGGAGCTAGAGTGCTGAGAACGGGTTCGGTTGAACCCTGTATTAGTTTTAAAAAATTATTGGACATATATAAATTATTAATTTAGAATCCAGTAACTTAAAGCGATTAAAATTTCGAACATAAACTTGAAATCTCAGCTCCGCCTCTGTTGGTAGGCTCTAATTTAATCATTCTTTTAAGCAGGACAAATGATAATAACAAATATACTACGTAACAGAAAAAGTATATCTGAATGGAATCTGCTGCTCTCTCAAATTTCAAGTGAGAACAATATTTATTTATTAATTTAATTTTGTCTTACACAAAAGTTGAAGTCATGCAACATTGGAATTCCCTAAACATGCCTGGAGGCTGAAAATATAGCGTCAAATTTGAGGTTTTTTTTTTTTCTTTCTTTCCCTAGAGTACAAAAGTCCAAACTCCTTTTTAATACTTTTTCATTAAAATATATAAAACCCAACACGTGAACCTATATACACAGAAATTTAAAACACACCTACCTTCAACCATCCTCAGCAAACATGGCTTCAGAGTCGCAACATCTAACCTGTCATTTAGTTTTGGTCCCTTCACCTATTAAAACCACCATCACTTTCCAAATTAATACACTTTTTTTTTTAATATAAATATTTTTTAAAAAGACAAAACAAAGATTAACCAACTGGCTAACTTCCAAAAATACAAAGAGACAAAGAATAGTCAATTTGTAATTTAATGCAATTAAAAATGAACTCACATTGCACCAAAAAAAAAAATGAACTCACCTCATGAGACAAAGAATAGTTTGTGAAATGACATGTTTCAACATTGGCAGCTAATAGCTTTCTCACATCCAGTATCTTGTCCGTTGAGATGCCCTTCAATAAGTAAATTTGATTTCAATTAATCAGCCAATTAGTTATTACTTATTATTTTCTCCATATACAAGTGAGAAATGCTAGTGTTTATTTGCATTTTCATTGTAAATTAAATGAATCATAAATCATAAATACCTTGAGAACAACTTCAGTTTCATAGGGAGTGACGACACTTATGTCAAGAATACTGGGAATCACTGTAAGGAAACAAAAAGGAAAATGTAAAGAGCAAAGTTAAACGAATTCTTTTAAAAAAAAGTTAACCATACTAAGAAATATATATGAGATAGCCCGCAAAGGTTGACTGAGTTGGCTGGGATGAGTGGTTTCTCAATGGGAGCGATGGTATCGATTCCCGTCACCAGCAACCTCCTCGTACACTTGTACTGGAGATAGCCCGCAAGGGTTGGCTGAGCTGGTTTGGTAAGTGATTTTCCAATGAGAATTCCTGGGTCAATTCCCCTCACCAAGCAGCCTCCTCAGTCAGAGCTTGTCGTACACTCGTACTGGAGTAGCAGCAGTGGGTTTACTAGGAATTTTAAAAATAAAAATAAAAATATATATGAGATATGTATTGAACCTTTCTCTTCTTTCTTCTTCTTGTCTGTCTTAGCTTTGTTTCCCTTTCCCCTGCCTGATCTTGGTGCCATGAACCTTCTCCTTTTCCACTCTAATTATGCTTTTCAGCTTCAACAAAGAGATGTCCAATTGCCCAAAGTACTGAAATTGAATGAACAAAAAGTCTAAAACTTTAATTCATTTGATGCATATATCAAGAAATTGGTATAAAACAATAGCGAGAAAAGGCAGAAGTGTTTGAAAAGTGGAGAAGAGAATGAAAAGGAAGAGGAAGCTAAATAGTAGTGAGAAAGTTGGAGATAGCTTTAGGAGATAGATAAAGTAGCGAAAGGAAATCTAGTGAAGGGTTTTGAAAGAAGATGATAGGATAAGGTGTGGAAGTTTTTGATTTTACACAAATTACACTACTACTATACCTTATTTCATTTTTATTCTTTTTCTTACTTCTCTTGTTTTTATTTCACTACTTAGTTTTAGTGTGCGTTTGGACATAAGAATTGTAAAATTCCGGGAAAAAGAGGGGAAAAAATTTCAAGTGAAAGTGGCATTTGAAAATAAGAGTTGTGTTTGAACATGAATATAATTTTGGGTTGTTTTCGAATTTTTGTAAGTAATTTGAGTAAAAAAATTTAAAAAACAGCTTTTTAGAATTTTCGAAAAATTTTGAAATTTATTTTCAAGTAAAAGTTGAAAAATTATGGTCAAATATTAATTTCGGAAAAAAGAAAAAAAATCAAAAAAAGTAAAAAAAAAAAATTATGGCCAAAGGGACAGTTAGTTATTTTGTAAGAAAATCTTGACCTCACCTTTGTTGGTACTTAAATGGACATGAATTATTGTGATAATAGACAGAGGATTTTTAGCTTTTCACGAGGATGTAATGTGAGGGATGATGTCCTTTTCTAATAGGGAGAGGGCAGTCCAATAAACATGAATTTAAGATAAAAACAAAATTAGTGGGGTTAATGAAGCTCAGCCACCGTTGGTTTCATGACACGTGGCATCCTCTTGATGGGTTTTTCTTCCATTTTGCCGTTTTTCTTGTTTTTTCATGTGTTGGCACCTTTTAATTATTTTCGCCAACCTTTTGGAGCAATTTCTGAGACCACAATTTCGTCATTCTTTCACTATTTTTCCATTAATTCCATTTTCTATGCTCAATGATATACTTAATGAATTTAAATTTCAGGCACTGATAATATAAAAATATATTTTTACATCAATATAATTTCATTGTTTCCGGTAAATTATCTATCCTTTTTTACATATTACTTTAAGCAAAGTCATTATAACCAATTTGTATTTATCGAATTGATTTAAAATTAGGTGGGTCTGTGCTGGATGTGATTAAGAGATTGGCACGAAAAAACCTACTTAGTACAATAATTGTTTTGAAATTTCAGCCTAAAGATTCGCACAGTGTGTCCACAAGTTTCACGTTTCATTCTAATTATTGTAAGTAGTGTTCGTTTCTTTAGTCCTCACTGTACATTTTATTTTCATCCAAAATTCCAGCAAGGGCACTCATAAAACACATGTTATACCTAAAAATATTTGGCAAGATTAAACTTTCAAATGAAGCGTGGGAGAACGGTGTGAATTTTAAGTAGACGAATTAATCTAAATAACCACTCATCCGATCTGTTAAATTTAAAAATAATTTATGGATGTATAATATAAGTATATCCATATTAATATATGTATAATCTACGTATATTGGTTAGAAAAAATAAACAGTGAATTCAACCGGCTATTTTGATAAAAATCCCATTTAACTAAGCTTCTAATTTCATTATCGAGACCTTCCCCGTTTTTCCCAATGTTTCTAAGAATTATTTGGGAATTTTGCGCTTAGAATTATTTCACACTGATTAAAGAAATAAGTTGTTATTTGTTTATATGATCTTGGACAACTCTCTTCCTCATGAATTAGCTTTTGAATTAGATTTAAGCCTGTTGATTTTCTTACCATGATATCTAGCCACACTTATCCTAATTTTTCGTTACTCAATATAGGGTCCCCATATTAAGGGTTTTCGTTAAGTAATGTTGGACTTTCATATTAAAATTGTTTACGCTTTATATTGTCCCGCTAAAGGCAATATGANAGCACTTTAAGTTTGACCAAGTATTTTACTATTTATCCTTAAAATATTCCTTTTAGAACTAAACTCTTACATCGATACTCACTGCCTCACGGTATTTTTTCCAACCTAAAACCCCCCCCCCCCCCCTCTACCCCCTTCAAGTTTGCAATTCTCATTGATTATATAAGATAAGCAAATTCTTTATTCCTTTGCATTTTTGTAACTATGTGATTGTGTATTAATCTTTGAATTGTATGTAATAAATGAGGACATATCAAATTTTTGGTGTATTACTTTTTAAGTGTTGTGGTGACGAAGACAGTGTTTGTTTCTCTTCAATATTTTGTCCTATTTAGGTTTATTTTTTATTGAGAAAATTTTGTCAATTTATTAATTATTATAACTTATTATTATATGCTTATCATAAAATAAATTATATTTATCATAAACATTATCTTATCTAAGCATAGTTGTATTTAAAATAAAATGACAAACAGGATATTTTGTATTCGAATCGATGTGGAATCTAAAATTTTGAAGAAATTACGCCCTTATAAGTGTAAACAGTTCTAAGGTTAGTTAAGTTATTTTAACAGAAAAAGAGCTTATCAGCAGCAACTTATTATCAATTTCAGCACTTATATCCAAACACGTAACTGCTTATTTATTAAATCAGTTTCAGCACTTAAAAGTGCTTTTCAGCACCTAATACTTATCAGCTACTTCAAATCAGCTAATCCAAACGGCCTCTATATCCTAGGGAAAGAAAAAAGAGTTGCAGTGTATGTACAATATATCAATCAAAAGGAGGGGCGGATTTACATATAAATATTGAGTGCTCGAGCACCCATTAACCTCGACTCAAGATATGTATAATTATATATAAAATTTAACGGAACCGATATAATTAAATAACAAGCACACTGGTAACAAAAAGCCCGGTGGGGGTTATGAAAGTTGAAGGTTGAGAGATCAAAATTGACTCCTACCGAGATTAAGATTGTTTTACTACCTTTTTCTTTTATTTCTCTTTTACCCCAATTATTAGGTCATCTTTTTTGCTTTTCACCAGCGATTTTTTTTGACCCAATACTACTCTTTTTTTAATTACTTCGATTCTGACTTTTTTTTTTACTTTTTTTTTTCTTTTCCTTCTACTTCATCTAATTCACTACAACGGAGAAAGAAAATGAAAGTTTGCTTTAAAAAATAAAGTGTTCCTCCAAAACGGTAAAATCCGCTAATTTTCTTTCTCGTCAATTGCATTATCCATCACAGTTTTATGGCATTTTTAATATTAATACTATGGGTTTCTTATTAATTTTTTATCGTGTTTAAATAGTTATGCACTTATACAATTTAATTGGTGATAACTTGAAGTCAAATAAAATTAAGCAACCACAAACTCAAAATCCTGAATCCGTTACAGTCAAAAAAGAAATTAAATCAATTAATTAAACTATAGAATCACTCATTAATTGGTTGTCTTAAGGATTCTCAAAGTATCTACTGCTCAAATGGCAAAGGGTGAGGCTTTTTCGAAGGAATCTTCGGACAGGTAATTGCACTAAGAACAGCTAGTATAGACAACAACGTCATTGTATTCAAAGCATGACAGAGCAGGCGCTGTTGTTATTTACTGTTCGGGCGGGGATTGTAATTGTCTTCATCGCTTTTTCCAAATCCGCAAATTCGTGTTAAGAAGCCTGACTTATTTGTACTTATGGCTAAATACACCTCAAAGAGCATTTCAATTGTCCAACAATTTTCCTCCGACTTATATTTTCAGGAAATTTGAAAAACGAAAACAAAAAAATTAAAATTAGCGCTATCACTTTTATTGTGATATCTTGTGGAATAGTTGAGGTGCAAAAGATTGTGCAAAAATATTATTATTTATTATAGAAAGAAGAAAAAAAAAGCATTAGTGCTTTTATTCATTTGGAACGTCCAAAAGTACTCTTTTAGCATTTCGAGCTACTCGACCTGCTTTCATTTTATTATTTTTCTCACCAAGTGCTATATAAGTTGAGTAGAACTTTTACTCGTTATAAACAATGTAACGAATACTAATTATAATCTAAAAATAAAAATAAATTGTAAGAGTAATAATTACTTCAAATAAGATTCCTTTGTTTTCCGACTATCTATATCTCGTTCTTTGACTGCAAATTTGTCAGTTTATGGTTTGAGTGGAAAAGAACGTAAAAATTGTATGGGGCGCCTTATTTGGTCGCCCCCATTTAATCTATACCCATATTTTTAAAATTATTTAATTTATACCCTAATTTTGACAACTTTATACCCATCGCTGCCTCCTCTTCTTCTCCGGCGACCTATGCGCTCCATACTTGGTCATTTTCATTTTTTGTCACAGGTTCAAGATAAAACATGAAACATTCAAATCGTGATTCGTGGGTGAACCTCATTACCTATTCCTTCAGAGAAAGTGATGCTTGTTGTTGTACCAAGAGGATTTCTGTCTCTTGCAAATAGTTGTAGTCATAGCGCCTTGAAGTTTTCCTGTTTGTATCTGTAGATTCTCTTTCTCTTTCTCTTTTTCAACAGTGTTATTCTATTACAAATAATTAGAAAGAGAGATATGACATCTCCAGTTAAATTCTTTTACCATTTGTTTGTCTCATCAATTGTACAAATTTCCTTTTGTCCGTGCTCTTGAAACTTTTGAAGGGTCGTTTGTTTGCAAATGGCAAAGGGGATAATAATAAAGAAAATGAAGAACTTCGGACAAACTTTTGATTTTGTCTGAAGTTTTCACTACAAACTAAATAACTTCAGACTAATTTGTCTGAAGCTTGCACTACGAACTGAAGAACTTCAGACTAATTTGTTTGAAGTTTGCACTACAAACTAAAGAACTTCAGACTAATTTGTTTGTCCGAAGTTTGCACTACGAACTGAAATTTTTTTGATTGCTTTTGCAAGTCAGGCCAAACTTCAGACGAAAATATATGAAATTTTACTTTGATAAGGTCACACTTTAGGCAAAAAGTTTTGAAGTTCAAACTTCAGACATAAATTCTTGCTACTTCAGGCCCCGTATGTCTGAAGTTATCCGAAAAGTGGGTACGCTTGCAATTTTTTTTGCAAAGCGGGTATAAGTTAAAAGGTGACCCAAAAACTGGGTGTAGATGCAAATTCCCCTCTATACTATATTAAAAGCACGAAGGCACTTAGCGAAATGTGGTTCGCTTTTTTTATCCTTTAAAAATATAGCTCACATTGAATAAAATAGTCATTTTATTAATTTTCTAATATTTAGGATTTTGAAATCAACTAAAACATTATTTATTATAATAGGAAATTCCAATATTTAGGATATTTAAATCAACTAAAAGTTTTCCTTTTATAATTCAAAGTCCTAATATTGAGGAATCAAATATAAGAACTATTTTTTACGTTAAAATACATTTTAGGAATTCAAATTTCAAAGTTTATATATCTCACCACTAAGCGTTAGATTTGGGTTCAAGACATACTACATTTTAATTTAGAGTAATTTTCATAAAGCACTATCTTTTGGTAGTAATTAGTCATTTATAGATAACATTTGCTATATTACGGATTATAGATACTTTTTGTGTGGTTATAAGATGTATTTGATGTATTTAAGCTATTGTATTCATGAATACAGTAGCAAAAATAGGCTTGAATCGGGAAAGTCCAGCTAATCAGTTGTTGTATTCGAGTGTATTCGACTGTATTCATGAAGTGAAACATGGGATTACAGCTGGACAGATTATTGTATTCGACCGTATTCACGGCATCTTGAGAAATTTTCATAAAGCACTATCTTTTAGTAATTATTCATCTATAGATACCATTTGCTATATTACGGATTATAGATACCTTTTGTGTGGTTATAAGATGTATTTGATGTATTTAAGCTATTGTATTCATGAATACAGTAGCAAAAATAGGTGTGAATCGGGAAAGTGCAGCTAATCAGTTGTTGTATTCGAGTGTATTCGACTATATTCATGGAGTGAAATATGGGATTACAGCTGGACAAATTATTGTATTCGACCGTATTCACGGCGTGAAATAGGGGATTACACTGTTTTTAAAACGGAAAGTGAATCAACTAACATAATAGACTCCTAATATAACTCAACAAACTCAATTATAAACACAAATTTTGTATTTTCAGTTATAAAAAAGATTCTCAACCGAAAAATACCCTAAAAATATAGCAATCTTCAGAGAAATTATATAATACATCTTAATACATAAATTATATTAATTAAAAAAAAACATATGAATACATTCATGGCATATAGCGAGACGGTGAATATAATGAAATACATATAATACAGCGGGATACATTGAAATACAATGAAAAAAAACGGTGAATATAATGAAATACATGGAATACAACGAGATACATTGAATTACAATGAAAAAAACGACAATGAATACAATGAAATACATGAAAATACAGCGTGATACATTGAAAATACATTGAAATATATTAACAGAAAATCAAGTTGCTCAGCCCCAAACTCCGTCATCTTGTTCAAGAACAAACCCTAATTTCCGGCGAATCCGTCGTCGAGCAACGAAATAATCCACCTAGTATCTGGTCTACTATACTGTCTTCCACTTCGATTGAGGCCTTGTCATCAGTTACCATTGAGAAATCCGTGCTTATTGNTATATGTTGCCCTAAATGGGCCTGTTTATTTTTTTTAAAATTTTTTATCTAAGGCAATTTCTTGTAAATTATATTATATAGTAGTGACTTAAAATTTTTTAATTTAAATTTATATTATATATTGCCTTAGATAATTTACAAGAAATTGCCTTATATAGTATAGTGTGTATATATATATATATATATATATATGAACTTGGTATCAAAGTTACAAATTAAAGTTTACATTTAATACTTCAAATTAAAGTTCAATGCCTTCAACATAATACTTCAAATTAATCTGACAAACTAAAACATTAAGCATAATACGTCTAATAATTTTAAAATAACACAAATTGTCTGAAATCAACTTAAAATCTTAAATACGAATGTCTGGAGAACGCGCAAGATAACTCTTTATATGCCTCCTTAAACAGTCTGTGCCTCCAACTTTGGACGATGAGTGTAGACTCGACCACACTTTTGCACTTTATTATGTAAACTTCTTCATTTTCTTCTACCACATTAAAGTGTTCCAAAACAATTGGGCGCTCTCTAGAATCACCGGGCATGATTTAACTTGAATTAAGAATTTGAGTTTGAGAAATGAGAGATGAGTGAAGACTTGAATACTTCAATTTAAGTTTGAGAAATGAGAGAGATTGATGATTTTGTGAGAAAAATGAAAGAATGAGGGGGTATTTATAGTTGAAAAAAGAGAAAAGGTGTAATTATAAAAAGTTTGGGGTTAAAACAAGGGGGAGGGGGGGGGAGGTTAAATGACTATTTTACAAAGCCCAAACGGCTATATTTGCAGGCCAAACGACCATATTTTAAATGACCCAACGGTTAGATTTTTTTGTGGATTTTTTTTAAATGTAGCCGTTGGGCCCGTTTGGGACCGTTTAGGACCGATCCACTTACGACCCAGTCCCGTGCCCAAACGGTCCCGGTCCTAACGGGCTTCTTCAATGAACCAGCCCACTTGGGCCTGTACCTCCCCTGGTCCCGGGCTTAAATGGTTAGGTCCACTACCCATATGGGCTCGCGGGCCTGAGCCGGCCCAGGCCTAACCCGCCTACATGCCAGCCTTAATTTAAAGTATTGATTCGTCCATTTTTTTTGTCCAGTACTATTAATTATTCTAAAAGTAAAGCTAGACGAGGAATTAGAGTTAAAATAAGCCAATATATGACTAATATAAGGGAATTAATTTCTACTTTCTCTGTCTCAAATTATTTATCGTAATTTTTAAAAAAAGATAATTCAAATTATTTGTCATTTTAGAAGTTCAAGACAAAATTAGTTAATTTTTTCTCATTTTATCCTTAGTAATAATTGTTCTTGAAGATGGAGATGATACATAAATAAAGTAAACGTTCAATGAAGAGAGATTATATTAAAGACATAAATAACGGTAAAATAGTCAAATTCCTTCTAACTAATATTTTTTAAGGGCATACCAAATAGAAATACGATAAATAATTTGAGATGGATGAAATATTTATTAGTAATAAAGAGCCTTTAAATAGAAAGATGGTGAACTTGTTAATGTTATGAAACGTTTATTTTAAAAACAAGAACGTAACTCCAACCAAACAAATAATTGGTCAATGACAGAAATCTCATCAATTGATAAATGATGACGAACGATTACAATTACAGATTTATTAGTACAAAAGTTGCATTAATCTACAATGTCATTCGTCTTTTTTACCCTTTAGAAATAAATTTTGCATTAGACAAGTATGTAATTTATGTTACTTTCTCAATATTTAGGACTTTAAAATCAAGTATTTTTTTTAGTATTGCCTAATATTTAGGAGTTCGAGATCAACTAAATAAGAATAAAATATATTAAGAAAAAAAGAAGAGAATATAAAAAGTAAAAAGTAAGTTTCTTTTCAATAAAGGACAAAAAAAATATTATATATTTGTGTAAATTTTTGTGCTTATATCGTACAAGGAAAATTTTATCACGCAAGATCAATTTTGATCCTTTATGTTTTTTTTCCATACAAAAATATTTTATTGGTTGTTCAAATTATATTTTATTAAATTGTTTCGCACCTATAATTACTTCATGTGTTAATTTTCCTAATATTTACCTATTTAGGATTTTCAAATCAGTTTTATTTATCGAATATGTATTATTTGAACCATGTCAGAAGTTTTAATATGTAAAATTTAAAATCAATTCAAATTTTAATCATCTTTTACAAATTAGTTCTTTAAGCAAATATTTAATTTATTTTGATATAAGTTTCTATTTTTAATAATTTGTTCTTCTTACATATAAATATATTTATTAATTGACGCGGCACACACGTGCAATTCATGCTATATTAAAAGCACGAAAGATCTTAGCGAAATGTCGCTCGTCTTTTTTACCTCTTTAAAATAGAGTTCACATTAGACAATATAGTCATTTTAACTATTTTCCTTTTATTTAGGGATGGTTATTTAATTTTTACTCTAATATTTAAAACTTTCAAATCAATTAAAATTTTACGTATTAAATCTTTTCTTATTTAATTTGAATTATATAAAAGTTCCTAATATTTAGGAAGTTAATTTACCCCAAATTTTCTATCGTTAAAATTTCTCATCCTAGACTATAACTTAGTCTAGAATACTTATACCAATACAATCTATCAAATAATATTTGAGACTTATTCTTTGCTAGGAATTTGAGGTATCAACTATGATAAGTCACATAAAGAAACCAAAAAACTTATAGTCATGAAATAACTTGAGCTGGACGAAGGTTTTTGCGTGTATTTTTTTTGTTTAATTCTTCCTAATTTTTATTTTGATAATAATAATAATAGTTATTGTTGTTGTTATTATTATTATTATTATATGTAAAAATGACACTGATTAGTAACTAGAACAAATTACTAATCGTATATTTACGATTACAATATATATATATATATATATATATATATATATATATATATATATATATATATATATATATATATAAAGAGAGAGAGAGAGAGAGAAAAGTGGTTGAGAATGTCAATAACACTTATGTCACGACCCGAATTTTCCACCGTCGGGATCGTGATGGCGCCTAACTTTTCGGAATGCTAGGCAAGCCAAGACATAAAGATACTATACGCTAACCACTATCCAATACAGTAAATAACATCAATTAAACTAAACAGATTAAAGGAAAGCGGAATTTCATAATAATCCAAGTACTAATACACGACTACCCAAAATCTGGTGTCACAATCCACGAACTACTAAGATTCACTACAAATACTGACTGAAAGAAAAATACAATTGTTCTCGAATTAAAAGAAAACAGGATACTAGGATAACTAGAAGGGGACTCCAGGGTCTGCGAAAACCGGCAGATCTACCTTAGGTCTCATGTTGGACGGAAGGCAGCAGTTCAAATCGGGTCAGCACGGTCCGGTACCGAAATCTGCACAGAAAGTGCAGAGTGAAGTATCAGTACAACCGACCCCATGTACTGGTAAGTGCCGAGCCTAACCTCGGCGAAGTAGTGACGAGGCTAGGACAAGACACATATATAAACCTGTGTGGTTATACAATATGCCAACAGAAATAACAATTAACAGAAGATAAACAAACATTAACGGGAGGGGAAACATGCTGAGGGGTTTCAAAATAAAGAATCACAACAGTAGAGGAATTTAAAACAGCTAGTAGACCTTGAACCGGTAATAACAAGTAAACACAACAAAATGAAAAATGCACGGCATCACCCTTCGTGCTTTTACTCTCAACCTCACCAGATAATCAATAATGGAAACGTGCATGGCATCACCCTTCGTGCTTTATCACTCTTCCTCACCATATAAATAATAGAAACGTGCACGGCATCACCCTTCGTGCTTTATCACTCTTCCTCACCATATAAATAATATAAACATGCACGTCATCAACCTTCGTGCTTTATCACTCTTCCTCACCATATAAAGAGACAACAATAATAAAGAGGTCGAAATGGCAACAACAAGTCTTACTTCAACACTTAATTCCGCAATACCAATCTCAACTTTGGTTAAAAAACCCATCAATACCCAATTTCATAAAACATGATAAGAACTTCTCAACACATTGATTAACTAGTCTACACATGAACAATATGATCGAAATATAACAGTTCCAAGAATAAAGCTCACTCACATGTTATGACTAAACAACAACGTATAGATACTCGTCACCTTACCTATACATCGTACTCAACAACCAAACACGTAACAAATAAGCAAATAACACCTAATCCCTCAAGCAAAGGTTTGCCACAACTTTTCCCTTTTCCCTTCACACAAACCTCCGGACCAATAGAATCTAGCAAGTTATCAACCAAACAATTCAATTTAAGCCTTAGGAACTACCCATGATAGCAAGAAATTCAATTTAGGATATTTTTTAAAAAGTCAACACCCGAGCCCGCTTGGCCAAACCCGAAACTCGGACCAAAATTCGATTATCCATTCACTCCCGAGCCCGATACAATTGGTTTTGGAATCCGACCTCAATTTTGAGGTCTAAATTCCCAATTTTCAAAATCCCTAGCTTCTACCCAAAAACTCCCAAATTCCACCATGAAAATCCTAGATAATAGGTTGAAATCTTGTTATAAGAAGTGAAAGATTGAAAGAAAAGAGTTAAGAATCATTTACCTATGATTTAGGGAAGAACTAGCTTTGGAAAGTCGCCTCTTGAGGTTTAGGTTTTGAAAATTAGGGAAATGAATCAAAAATTCCGTCTAAGTCCCCTTTTACACAGCTGCAGATGTCGCATTTGCGACCTGAGCTTCGCAATTGCGAACCTCGCAAATGCGAAGAACCATCACAAATGCGAAGTCCTCCACACCTCTGTTGCCTTCGCAATTGCGAAGGTATGTTCGCAATTGCAAACAAGACCCTACGCAAATGCGACAAAAGGATCACATTTGCGATCACTACCCTACCCAGTGTTACTTCGCAAATGCGAAGAAGTATTCGCAATTGCGAAGACTGCATGGCCCAGCTTATGATCGCAATTGCGATGAAAGCCTCGCAAAAGTGGAACCTGCAGGGTTCGCAATTGCGATGCCTGATCTCGCAATTGCGAAATCAGAGGCCTGCAACAGGTTCAGTCATACCAGCAAATTTTTCTAAGTTCCAAAACACTCCGTAGCATATCCAAAACTCACCCGAGCCCTCGGGGCTCCAAACCAATCATGCACACAAGTCTAAAAATATCATACGAACTTGCTCGTGCGATCAAATCGCCAAAATAATATGTAAAACTATGGATTTAACACCAAAACACATGAAATTCTTAAGAACACTTGAAATTCCTATTTTCACAACCGGACGCCCGAATCACGTCAAACCGACTCCGTTTTTTACCAAATTTCACAGACATGACATAAATATTATATTGAACCTGTACCGGGCTCCGGAACCAAAATACGGGCCCGATACCAATGAGATCAAACATTAATCAATTTTTTTAAATCCTTAGATTTTCAGTTTAACAATTTTTAACAAAAATTCATTACTCGGGCTAGGGGCCTCCGAATCCAATTTCGGGCATACGCTCAAGTCCGATATTTTACTACGGACCCTCCGGGACCGTCAAAACTTGGGTCTGGGTCCGTTTACTAAAAATGTTGACTGAAGTCAACTAAATTCAACTTTTAAAGGCAAAAATTATTATTTTCTCAAATTTCCACATAAAGGCTTTCTGGAAACGCGCCTCGGACTACGCACCCAATTCAAGGAGAAATAAAGTGAGGTTTTGAAGGCCTCGGAACACCGGATTGGGTTCTAAAATGCAAGATGACCTTTTGGGTCATCACATTTTTCACCTCTAAAATAATCGTTCGTCCTCGAACGGACATAGAAAAGTACCTGAGATGGGAAAAAGGTGGGGGATATCTGCTTCGCATATCGGACTTGGACTCCCAGGTAGCTGCCTCAATATGCTGACCTCTCCACTGCACCCAAACCGAAGGATAACTCTTCGACCTCAACTGACGAACGTGCCGATCTAAAATGGCTACCGGTTCCTCCTCATAGGTCAAGTCCTTGTCCAGCTGGACAGTGATGAAATCTAACACATGGGATGGATCGCCTTGATACTTCCGAAGCATGGACACATGAAACACTGGATGTACTGCTGATAAGCCTGGTGGCAACGCAAGTCTGTACGCCACCTCTCCCACTCGATCAAGAATCTCAAAAGGCCCGATGAACCTAGGGCTTAACTTGCCCTTCTTGCCAAATCTCACTACGCCCTTCATGGGCGACACCCGAAGCAACACTCTCTCTCCGACCATGAATGCTACATCACGAACCTTATGGTTGGCATAACTCTTTTGCCTGGACTGAGCTGTACGAAGCCTATCCTGAATGATCTTAACCTTATCCAAGGCGTACCAAATCCGTACCCAATAACCGAGCCTCCCCCGGCTCAAACCACCCAACCGATGATCGACACCGTCTACCATATAATGCCTCATAGGGAGCCATCTGGATGCTCGACTGGTAGCTGTTGTTGTAGGCAAACTCTGCTAACGGCAAAAACTGACCCCAAGAACCTCCAAAGTCAATAACATAGGCGCGGAGCACATCCTCCAAGATTTGAATAGTACGCTCATACTGTCCGTCCGTCTGAGGATGAAACGCCATGCTCAACTCGACCTGCATACCCAACTCACGCTGCATTGACCTCCAGAAATGCGAGGTAAACTACGTACCTCGATTAGAAATGATAGAAACGGGCACACCATGAAGATGAACGACCTCACGGATATAAATCTCTGCCAACCGCTCCGAAGAATAGGAAACTACCACAGGAATGAAATGCGCTGACTTAGTCAGCCTATCCACAATGACCCAAACTGCGTCGAACTTCCTCTGAGTCCGTGGGAGTCCAACAACAAAATCCATGGTGATACGCTCCCACTTCCACTCAGGAATCTTTATCTTGTGAAGAAAACCACCCGGTCTCTGATGCTCGTACTTTACTTGTTGACAATTTAAACACCGAGCTACATATGCAACAATATCCTTCTTCATCCTCCTCCACCAATAATGTTGCTGCAAGTCCTGATACATAGCGGCGCCCGGATGAATGGAATACCGGAATTGTGGGCCTCTTCTAGAATAAACTCACGAAGCCCATCCGCATTAGGCACACAAACGCGACCCTACATCCTCAAAATTCCATCATCTCCAACCGTAACCTGCTTGGCATCACCATGCCGCACGGTGTCCCTAAGGACAAGCAAATGAGGGTCATCATATTGCCGCTCCATGATACGCTCAAACAAGGAAGACCGAGCGACTGTACAAGCTAAAACACGACTGGGCTCAGAAACATCCAACCTCACGAACTGATTGGCGAAAACCCGAACATCTAATGCAAGCGGCCTCTCACCAACCAGAATATATGCAAGGCTGCCCATACCGGCTGACTTCCTACTCAGAGCATCGGCCACCATATTGGCCTTCCCGGGATGATACAAGATGGTGATATCATAGTCCTTTAATAGCTCCAACCACCTCCTCTGCCTCAAATTGAGCTCCTTTTGCTTGAAAAAATATTGCAAACTCTTATCATTCATGAACACCTCACATGACACGCCATATTAATAGTGCCTCCAAATCTTCAGCGCGTGAACAATGGCTGCCAACTTTAAGTCCCGAACTGGATCATTCTTCTCGTGAATCTTTAGTTGCCGCGAAGCATATGCAATAACCTTGCCACCCTGCATCAACACCGCACAAAATCCAATACGATATGCGTCACAATATACTGTATAAGGCCCTGAACCTGTGGGCAATACCAACACCGGCGCCGCAGTCAAAGCAGTCTTGAGCTTCTGGAAGCTTGCCTCACACTCGTCCGACCCCTGAACGGGGCACCCTTCTGGGTTAACTTGGTCATTGGGGCTGCTATAGATGAAAACCCCTCCACAAGCCGATGGTAATAACCTGCCAAATCCAAGAAACTACGGATCTCTATGGCTGAAGTAGGCCCAGGCCAATTCCGAATGGCCTCAATCTTCTTAGGATCCACCTGAATACCCTCTGCTAATACAACATGACCCAAGAAAGCAATTGAACCCAACCAAAACTCACATTTCGAAAACTTAGCATATAACCGGTTGTCTTCCAGAGCCTGAAGAACGATCCGAAGATGCTGCTCATGCTCCTCTCGGCTGCGGGAGTAGATCACGATATCATCAATGAAAACAATTACAAAGGAATCTAGATAGGTCTTGAACACTCGGTTCATCAAATCCATAAATGTTGTTGGGGCATTTGTTAGCCCAAATGACATCACTAGAAACTCATAATGCCCATACCGAGTCTGAAAAGCTGTCTTAGGGACATCGGATACCCTAATCCTCAACTGATGGTAGCCAGAACTCAAATCGATCTTTGAAAACACCTTGTTGCCCTGAAGTTGATCAATTAAGTCATCAATCCTCGGCAATGGCTACTTGTTCTTGATGGTTACTTTGTTCAACTGCCGAAATCTATGCACATCCTCATCGATCCATCCTTTTTCTCTACAAACAACACAGGCGCACCCCAAGGTGAGACACTAGGTCTAATAAAGCCCTTATCAAGACTGGCGGGGTCATGCAGTATGGCGGAATAGAAATGGGCTGAGTGCCCGGAACCAAATCAATGCAGAAGTCAATATCCTAATCGGATGGCATCCCCGACACGTCTGCAGAAAATACCTCTGGGATCTCTCGAACAACCGGTATAGAATCCATGAAAGGAACCTCCGCACTAGAATCGCGGACATAAGCTAAATAAGCTAGACAACCCTTCTCGGCCATGCGCCGAGCCTTCATATAAAAAATAACCCTACTGGTAGAATGACCAGGAGTCCCTCTCCACTCTAATCGAGGAAACCCTGACAAGGCTAAGGTTACGGTCTTGGCGTGACATTCCAATATAGCGTGATCAGGTGACAAACAATCCATCCCCAAAATAACATCGAAACCAACCATATCGAGAAGTAGGAGATCTACACTTGTCTCAAGACCCCCAATAATGACCACACACGAACGAGAAACACGATCTAGAACAATAGAATCTCCCACCGGCGTGGACACATAAATGGGAGCTCCCAAAGAATCACGAGACACAACTAAATATGAAGCAAAATAGGATGATACATATGAGTAAGTAGATCCCGAATCAAATAATACTGAGGCATATGTTGATACCCAATTTTCCCTGTATATTATTAATATGCATAATAACCTTCAAAATAGCATATATATGCATATATAAGCATGCACAAGGTTTTTATAATTTTTCTATGTTTTTAGAGATTTTAAATTGATTTATTTCCTTCCCATTTTTCTCATAAAATCCCCAATAATTATCCCTCAAATTATTGTTGTGGTAATTCAGTCATCTAAATTCTATATTTATGCCAAAATATTGTTAAAATATTTTAGTGCATTTTTATAATTGCATTTTTGTATTTTTAAAGCTAATTTGTATATAATTGCAATATTAGCCTTATTAATGTACAATTACATTTTATATGCATAAAATGATCTTCTATATTTCTAAAATGTTAAATATCTATTTTAAATCATTTATAGTACACAAAATTATTTATTATTTATTATAAATTATATAGGGTTAAATTGGCTATTTAAAACCTAGCCAGATTGCATTTCAATTTTAGCCTCAATTTTAACCCAACCCCAGCCCATTTCCTAATCGAATTACCCGACCCAGGCCCCAAACACATCCTACCCGACCCAAAACCCATCAGATCCTGGCCGTTGATCTTTCAGATCAACGGCCGTATTGTTTCTTACCTTTTTAAATTCTAAACCACCCCCAACCCTAATCATTTTCCTACATCCGCCGCCCTAAGATCCTCTCCTCGGTCAGTACACTCTCAACCTAACCCTAGCACTTCAAACGCCGACCTCTCCTCACCGGTCATCTCCGGTGACCTCTCATCGTCTCCTAAGACTCCAATGGCTTCTCTCATGCTATGCCTGCCTTCTCTAAGGTCTTCAAGGACCTAGGGCCATGCCGACTTGCATCTAGGGTTCATCACTTTGTCTGTTATTGGCTGCTCCAGTAAGATTTCGAGCAAAATCATGCTGTATCTGTTACGATCTTTAGGTTTTCTAAGTAGGTTCTTTCATCTCTATATGGGTTTCTTATGAAACCCTAATTTCTTCCTATATCTCTTAGATCTGTACAGATCTAGGACGATTTGAGTTTGTTTCTTTAATGTTTTACACTGTCCTTAGAACTCTTTACAAGAATCGTTGATTTCAAGTGTTTTTCACCTTCTTCTAAAAATTAGGGTTTCGGAACTTCTTTTACAACTTTGTTTAACTGATTCTTTCTGTTCAAACTTCTATTTCTTGTATTATTTTACTGATTCTATGAGTTTATCACATCTTTAACTCGTCTATGTTGAAAGCCCTAATTTTCTAGGTTTCTTCGTTTGATTTCTGTGACTGGCCTGTTCTCGTTTGAGTTTCTGTGACTATCTCGCCTCGAATATGTTTCTATAGAGTTTCTTATGCCTAACTCATATTAGCTCTATGTGCTTGTGTTCATCTTGACTGTTCAAGACTTGCCTCTTTGCTTGTTATGTCTGGTTATCCTTATCTTGCTCTATTTATATGCTAAGCACTTACTCGTGACTTTCTGTTTGATTTATTCTGGATACCCTATTTCATGGTTTGATTCGAAGACCTTCCTTTAAACTTTCGATTCCTACCCTTTCTAATTCAAAATTAATTGATTCACCTACCTTGTCTGCATTGGCACTTTATTCTTACTGACTATCTCCTTAATTAGAGTTTTTCTGAACTTAGCCCTACTTGTTTACCCTATGCTTACTATATTTGAAATCTTTCCTTATTGGTCGTACATTGATTTCTTTCCTTATTTGTTACATGTTCTTATCGTTTGAACTGATTCCCTTAAATTAAGGGAGTACTTGTACTGATTTTGCTCTAATTGGTTCTGAGTTCCATAATTACTATACTATTGTGATTCTTGACTTATTTTACCTAGTTTCGAACTACTATATACATACATACACTCTCATTAACACAAACACACGAGACATTGGTTCAAAAACTCTCTCTTTCATACTAAAAGCTTTCTGCTCTCTTTTGTGTTACTTACTACTGTCTAAGTCAGCCGGTTGCAAGCCAAGGCTAACTACTGGGTCCTCTTTCACTTTGTGTTTACTATCTCCTTACTGGTATGTTCTGATTTTAATTCAAGTTCCAAAACAATATGCTTCTCCTATTACTTCAATTTGTCATGTTTCTAATATGCTTCTATCTATGATTTTGTTGTTCAACCTGCAATTAACATGTCTACTTCACTGTCTTCTTCGTTGCATGCTATATACCCCCTTATGATCCCCTTCAAGTGTGCCCCAACGTGACTATGTTTCTCTGATCCCTGGCATGCACCTTCCTGCATGAAGTAATTGGCTATCCTAAGCCTATTGATTCTGTATTAACTCTAAAGTTCATGCTACTTTAAAATCCTTGACCCCTTTTAAGGCTACTATAATTCTGTACCTATATGCACCTGTGCTTACTATGTGCCCTAAGCTTACCCCAAATCCCCATTACCCCTAAGTGGATGTGTGCACCTGTTTGAATCCATGTATTGAAGTACTGACGAACTTCTTCTGGTTCTGTATTTGGTTTGATTGATTTTTGGCCACCTTACCTTTTTTTAAAAAAATTGTCTTTTTTAATAACTCCCTATGTGTTTTCTTACAAAACTATTTCAAGCAAATCTCTTTTTGACACTGTTTTCCTACTAAAACCTTTCAAACTGTGTCAAGCACTCTCACTCTACTCTTAAGTCACTAGGTTCTACCCCCTCCAGTGTGTGTACTGCCTTGGGATCCTCTTGAGAACCCTCTGAACTCTGGCACACTGAGCTGGCCCTTCCACACCGCACTTACTCAATTTGGTTACAAAGTCTAGGTGTGAGCAGTGCCCGGGATCCTTGAGATCCTTAGGGAACTCTAACGCACCTAGACAATGATATTGTCTATGAAATTAGCATTTGAGGCTATTGGAGGTCTTGGGAAGTCACTTGGGCCTGCTTTAGTCTCCCTATAGTGTAACTTCTTCTTTCTTTTTATCTATTTATGTAATCCGTTCATCTGGTTTGTAATAATTTATAAACGAATATTGGGGTGACTAGTGAAAAAGGGTGGGTAGTCACATATTTGTGGGGTAAATGGGTAGAAACCATGCCTATATGATTTTATATTTGTTATGTTTACCTTACCATGTTAGAAATCATGCCTATAGGTCTCAAGTGGGTCCAATCATAGAAATCATGTTTATAGGTCTTGAAATCAACTTCACAAGTAGATACCATGCCTATAGGATATGATCCATTTCAACTTCTATTTTCATTTGTTATCATGCCTACAAGTTTCAAACATCAGCTCTTAACAATTAGATGCCATGCCTATAGGTAACAGCGTCATAAATTTTGCCTATAGATCTAAAATCAGTTTAATGTAAATAAGTTAATCCAGTTCATGATTAGTTTACTTCGAAACTGGTCTAATTAGTGGTTTGTTTTCCCTGGAATGAATTCTTTCGAGTATTGTCATTATTCACTACTAGAAAGAATGCCTATAGGAATTCAAGAGTCTGTTTTAAAAACCTGTCCACTGTTTTACTATGTCAAACGTAGTCATCATGCTCTTAGGACACCACTATTCAGCGTGTAGGCAAGCCTATAGGGCGTTTTTAAATCCTGCAGCTCTGAAACTGTTTCTGCTACTTAATGATGTTCTAATTTAACAGGCTTAAAATCAGTAGGCAAACTGATAGGGCATTACTTCTGAGTTTATAAAAACAAACTGCAAATCTCACGTGTTCTGATATTCGCCTAGACATCATGTCTTAGGATACTGTTTAACAATATTGCCCTTATTTGTGTTTGAGTCGTGCAGTTTTCACGCATTATCTGTGGAGGTGAACTTGAGCCTCTAATTGCTTCTTTTTTGCCTTATGTGCTAAGGTCCTATTTGTTCTTTCCCGCCGCCTTAGAATTTTCTCCTTTTAAGCACCTTAGGGGTCGTCTAGAACTGCCTAGATTTAGAGGTCCTAAAATACCTCTAGGACCACAAGGAAGGGACGGGTAGTGCACGTATAGGCATCGTCAAGTTTACTAACACGCTTTAGGCTATGACCATGGGTGGGAAAGGTAGATATGGGATATGATAACTACGCGCTAATGTCACGTGTAGCCCCTCATTGAGGGGTGTTTATCGAACATTGTGTGGGGTGATCCTGTAGGCTAAACAACCTAGGACCCCTCATTTCCCAAATCCCTTCTGTTTAAAACTTTGTTTTATATGTATACAACTTGTTCAAAACCTTTGTCCTATTATTTGAGTTATACAACATCCAACGTGCTTTACTTGTAAACTATTTGATTAAACTACTTATTTGTTAATGGACTAATTCATAAATATAAGTTCGGCCGGGACCCACCATTGTGGACCGAGAGGGTGCCTAACACCTTCCCCTCAAGGTTATTTCGATCCCTTACCCTAAATCTTTGGTAATGCAAACCAATCCAAGAGTTAATCGCTCTAGGTGCCCTAACGCACCATAATCCGTTAGGTGGCGACTCTTCAAAATACCCAATTCCCAAAAGGAAATGAGTTACTACCCCCATGAATGTCGAAACCCGGACCTTCTTCCCCGTAAAAGGGATGGAAAAGGGGGGTGCGACAGCATGGCGACTCTGCTGGGGATACCCTTTAGGCTCTTACCATAACGAACTTATCTTTTTACAAATTAGTCCAAGCATGCTTTATCCCGTACCATTCTCCCTTATTTGAATTTAACTGTCCATTTTTTAAGCGTTTATGGTTCTTTATCCCTGAAACTGACTTGTCTCTTTGTTTTCTTTTTCCCTATAACTGTCTTTCAATTATTTAAATGATGTATTTATTTTTTCCCTACGTGCAAATATTTGACTACATGTTATTAATTGCTGCATAAATCATGCTCCACATCATACTCCACTCGTGCATATCAAATCCTATAGCAAATCTTTAATGAGTGGTTGCGCTCTTCCTATTTACTACGCTTAAATTCGGAAAAGCTTATTTGCGGTACAACCGATCGAACAGCGGTGCAGTCGACGGTTCCGTGCCTTCCCCCTCGAGTTGTCCGCTTGGGGGTACCAGTCTAAAACCCCATGAAAAGCTTACTCTGGTTAAAATTGTGCATGCATCATGGTCAAACCTAGTCGGATCAGTTATGTTGTCCATATAATGATCCTTTAAGATAAGCCTTATCCAAAGTCCATCGGGTTTTCCATAATCCCAACGGACACAATCACGTTCTATGCATTAATTTGGAGAACTAAATGTCGATATGTTGATCATAAATGTATAGATAGTCGAGTCTGGTGGGGGATAAGGGACTAACCCTTTTGTTTTGCAGAAAATGAGGCACGAGGTCCCCAGATTTGGTATGGTTAGCATACCCTCACTCTTACTAGACCGGTGGAGGAATCTTCCCTCAAGCGACCAAATCAATGAATGGAAAGAGAGGGCCGTCAAGACTAGCGAAAAACTGGAATATCGGAATACAGTCTGATGGAATTGGAAGGAAAAGTGAGGAAGAGAGTCACCAGCTGCCTGAACGCTGAGGGAAACGAAGGAGGACATTTGGCAAAGACATTCTTACTAATGAACCTACGCGAACTGGGTGATTTGACCGACAAGAGCATTCATCCTGAGGAAAGTCCTTCTGGGGCCAAATAGGCTAGATTTATTTGCTTTTTCCTAAAAATGTAATAAGGCCAAGTGCCAGTAGTAACTTACCTTTTTCTATTATTTTAGTATCGTTTTGGTATTCGTCTATTTTTATATTATGAAATGAGGCACTTGTTGGCATCTAAGTTCTCCAAATCTATTTGTCGTTAGGCCTACCTCGGGCACAACGAGGCTCCCAAATTAGGACGCGAATTTACATTCCCGCAATACGTGTTTAACCACTGCAAACATTTCAAAATCCTTACTGACATGTTTACCTTTTGTTTTTTCCTTTATTTTGATTATTCCCATCCCCTGAGGTTGGTTCACACATACTGGCATCATCACCATATCTAAAGGTCCTCCACATCCTCCTCTTCCAAGTGATCCTAAAAATAAAGGAAAAGTCGGAATAAATGATACAATGCAGTGCAATAATTGAGGAGGAGGAGGAAGAAGGCCTCACTATTTAGACCATGAAGAAGGGAGCTGTTCTCAGGAACTGGACCGCCACACCATCTCGAGCTCGCCGAGTCCCTGGGTAGCTTGGCAGAATTTACTTCTATAATCCATTCTAGGAATTTATGATTTCCCGTAATTTTGTTTTAAGTTTTACTTGTTTCAAAACGAATGCTCGATTCATCGAGCCGTACTTTGTCTGGACAATTTTTCAAGTTTCAATCAAATGCACTTGCTCTTTATCATTCATTACTATTTCTACAGCGTTATTATTACTTTTCCTGATGAACCCGTGACTGTGAGATGTAATGAGGCAGCGCAACATGAGAATAGTGATTCAGATGAAGAAGATGAGATACCCGAGGAAATGTCAGGGAGGTTGAAAACTTTGAGAATAATCCTAAGTCCAACCTGGACGAGACCGAAACAGTAAATTTGGGAGACGCCGAAACCGTCAAGGAGACCCGCATCAGCATTCACTTGTCACCAACAGAGAAGGAGGAATAGATCCATTTCCTAAAAGAATATGAGGACATTTTTGCATGGTCATACGACGATATGACCGGTTTGAGCACATCTATAATGGCTCACAGGTTGCCCACTAATCACATGTGTCCGCCAGTCAAGCAGAAACTCCGAAAGTTCAAACTAGACATGAGCCTGAAAATCAAGGAGGAAGTTACCAAGCAGATCAAAGCCAAAGTTCTCAGGGTGGTTGAATATCCAACCTGGTTAGCTAACATTGTGCTAGTTACGAAGAAGGACGGGAAGGTCAGAGTATGTGTTGACTATCGAGATTTAAACAGAGCAAGTCCCAAGGACGACTTCCCACTGCCAAACATACACATCCTGATCAATAATTGCGCCAAGCATGAACTCCAATCCTTTGTAGATTGCTTCGCGGGTTATCACCATATTTGGATGGATGAAGAAGATGCAGAGAAGACAACTTTTATTATACCATGGGGTGTATATTGCTACAAGATGATGCCATTCGGTTTGAAGAAGGCTGGGGCCACTTACATGAGAGCCATGACAACCATCTTCCATGATATGATACGCAAGGAAATAGAGGTGTATGTGGACGATGTCATTATCAAATCCAAGAGGGTCGCAGATCACATAGCAGACTTGAGGAAGTTCTTTGACAGGCTAAGGAGGTACAACTTGAAACTGAACCCCGCAAAATGTGCATTCGGGGTTCCCGCAGGAAAATTATTGGGATTCATTGTCAGTCGTCGAGGGATCGAGCTGGATCCATCTAAAGTCAAAGCTGTTCAGGAGTTACCACCACCTAAGAGCAAAAAGGATGTGACAAGTTTCCTAGTCGCTTCATAGCACAGTCCACAGTCATATGTGAACCCATCTTCAAGATGTTGAGGAAAGATGTTGAAACAAGTTGGAAAGAGGATTGTCAGAAAGCTTTTGACAAGATCAAGGAATATCTATCCACACCACGAGTTCTGGTCCCGCCAGAACCAGGACGACCTTTGCTACTCTATCTATCTGTATTAGATGGAGCCTTCGGATGTGTTTTGGGACAATATGACGAGACAGGAAGAAAGGAGCAAGCCATATATTACCTGAGTAAGAAGTTCACACCTTACGAAGCACGGTACTCTTTGCTGGAACGTACTTGCTGTGCTTTGACTTGGACAACCCAGAAATTGAGGCATTACTTCTGTGCCTACACTACATACCTCATATCCAGGATGGACCCTCTGAAGTATATATTCCAGAAACCCATGCCTACTGGGAAGCTGGCTAAATGGTAGATACTATTAAGTGAGTTCGATATCGTCTACATAACTCAAAAGGCGGTCAAAGGGCAAGCATTGGCAGATCACCTTGCTGAAAATCCGGTAGGAGGAGAATACGAGACTTTGAAAATATATTTTCCTGATGAAGAAGTATCATTCGTAGGGGAGGACATTACCGAAGCATATGACGGTAGGAGGATGTTTTTTGACGGAGCCGCAAATTTCAAAGGAGTGGGCATTGGAGCATTTTTTGGTATCAGAAACGGGTCAGCATTATCCGGTATCTGCTAAACTCAGATTTCCCTGCACCAACAACATGGCAGAGTATGAAGCCTGCATACTAGGGCTCAACATGACAGTCGACATGAACGTTCAGGAGTTGCTGGTAATCGGTGATTCAGATTTGCTTGTGCACCAGGTACAAGGAGAGTGGGCTACCAAGAATTCCAAGATATTGCCATATTTGCACCATGTGCAGGAATTGAGAAAGAGGTTTACAATGGTAGAATTCCGACATGTGCTCAGAATTCAGAATGAGTTTGCCGACGCATTGGCCACTTTGTCATCCATGATACAACATCCAGATAAGAACTACATTGATCCCATTCCAGTGAGGATCCATAACCAGCCAGCATATTATGCTCATGTCGAGGAAGAAGCAGATGGAAAGCCTTGGTTCCATGACATCAAAGAATATTTATCAAAAGGAGAATACCCGGAGAATGCAAATTACACTCAGAAACGCACGTTTCGGAGATTGCCAAATCACTTCTTCCACAGCAGAGGGAAATTGTACAGAAGAACCCCTAATTTGGGTTTACTAAGATGTGTTGACGTGGGGGAAGCTTCTAAGCTACTTGAGGATGTGCATGCTAGGATCTGTGGCCCACACATGAATGGTTTCGTCTTGGCTAAGAAGATACTCAAGGCCGGTTACTTTTGGATCACCATGGAGATGGATTGCATCCAGTATGTCCGCAAATGCTTTCAATGTCAAGTGCATGCCGATATGATAAAAGTGCCGCCAAACGAGCTCAATGCAACAAGCTCACCTTGGACATTCGCCGCATGGGGAATGGATGTTATCGGTCCAACTGAGCCCACTGCTTTAAACGGACACAGGTTCATTCTGGTCGCCATTGATTACTTCACAAAATGGGTAGAGGCCGCATCTTACAAAGCTGTAACCAAGAAAGTCGTCGCAGATTTTGTCAAGGATCATATTTTCTGCCGATTCGGAGTTCCCGAGTCCATTATTACTAACAACGCCGCCAATCTCAACAGTGATCTAATGAAATCTATATGTGAAGCTTTCAAAATCAAACACAAGAATTCCACAGCCTACAGACCTTAAATGAACGGAGACGTAGAAGCCGCCAACAAAAACATCAAGAAGATACTAAGGAAAATGGTAGAAAACCACAAATAATGGCATGAGAAGTTACCCTTTGCCCTGTTGGGGTACCGCACCACGTTCGCACATCAACCGGGGCAACTCCCTACATGTTGGTTTATGGTACCGAGGCTGTCATCCTCGCCGAGGTGGCGATTCCTTCTTTGAGAATCATATAGGAAGCTGAACTCAGCGATGCAGAGTGGATAAGGAGTCGCTATGAACAATTGGCCCTTATCGATGAAAAGAGGATGAACGCAGTATGTCACGACCAACTTTATCAGAACAGAATGTCCAGAGCTTTCAACAAAAGGGTCAAACCAAGACAGTGAGCACCAGGGCAGCTGCTATTAAAGAAAATCTTCCCGCATCAAGATGAAGCCAAAGGGAAATTCCCTCCCAATTAGCACGGTCGATACATGGTCCATAGGGTGCTAAAAGGAGGAGTACTCATACTTGCAGAAATGGATGGAGAAATCTGGCCAAAACCAATCAATTTAGACGCAGTCAAAAGATACTATGCTTAGATTATGTACATTTCCTCATCTGATGTAATTGAACTACGCTTGACCTGATTCCCATTTAAGAGGGGATACGTAGGCAGCCTTATGGGTTCGGTCATATCATAATAAAATTTTCATTTCCCCCAAGATCAGAAACTGGGGCAGAATTTTGAGGAGGGTCCTCAAAATTCCGGAAAGACTCGGCACGTCTTATTATCCGCAAACAGTCAAAAGATCATCCACCAAACTAGGCAAGAATTTTGAGGAGGACCCTCAAAATTTCAATACGAGAGAGCGGCAATGCCTTTGAGATGTGTTACAGTCACTAGTTCAGCAAAATTACTTGATATACCAATACGTTTCTAAAACAACTCTATTTTTTAATCAATAAGTGCATATTTTCGAAAACTCTATTTCCATAACAGTCAGGTGTCACCCAGGGGAACTCGAAAGGCTTTCAAAATGGAGCAAAGCAAGACCGACGGACGAAGCACGAACCAACCTCCCCTCACAGGACTTACAATTTTTCTTTGAACACAGGCACATCTGACATAGCGATAACATCCGCAAATATATGCACGTAGCAAAATTACTATCAATCAGGCCATCAGACACCGAATATACATCTCTAGCTAAGACATATGCTACTTTTATTTACTACTTTCTCTCTGCATGAGGCTAATCCTTGCCTCCATAGTTGCATGAGGCTAATCCCTGCCTCCCTATTTGCATGAGTCTAATCCTTGACTCCATGAGGCTAATCCCTGCGTCCATATTTGCATGAGGCTAATCCTTGCCTCCACACTTGCATGAGGCTAATCCCTGCCTCCATATTTGCATGAGGCTAATCCCTGCCTCCCTATTTGCATGAGTCTAATCCTTGACTCCATGAGGCTAATCCCTGCCTCCATATTTGCATGAGGCTAATCCCTACCTCCCTATTTGCATGAGTCTAATCCTTGACTCCATACTTGTATGAGGCTAATCCTTGCCTCCCTATTTGCATGAGTCTAATCCTTGACTCCATACTTGCATCAGGCTAATCCTTGCCTCCCTATTTGCACGAGTCTAATCCTTGACTCCATACTTGCATGAGGCTAATCCTTGCCTTCCTATTTGCATGAGTCTAATCCTTGGCTAATCCCTGCCTCCCTATTTGCATGAGTCTAATCCTTGACTCCATAGTTGCATGAGGCTAATCCCTGCCTCCCTATTTGCATGAGTCTAATCCTTGACTCCATACTTGCACGACGCTAATCCTTGCCTCCTTATTTGCATGAGGACTAAACATTGTCCCTCTTCGCACAAATTTTTCTCTATTTCTAGCACTATCTATTTGCTCTTCTGTCGGGCTAAGCTCTGCCCTCCATTGCGCAAGACTGGGCCTTGTCTTGTCAACATCATACTATTGCATATCATGGGCTGAAATATCGCCAATCTATCCGAAGGCTTCATAGTCTAAAGGCATAATCCTCATAGCCAGAAGACACCATGCCATGGCCTGAGGATCTCTCAAATTTGCATATCATTATTCAAAGGCGTCATGGTTCGGAGGCACCATTGTCATGGCCCGAGAAAATCATTTCATGGCCTGCGAATCCCTCACTGAACAATTCATGGCCCAGGACATCATGGTCTGAGGACGTCATCTTTAACCGTCCAAAGACAACTTTCATGGTCCGAAGGGAATTTGCATCATATTTAAATTTCCGCACAAATACATGTTTGTAGTATCTTTTATCAACAAGTAACCAGTAAGCAACCGCTATCCTAGCAATAGCGATCCCGCTCCAATTCCTTCAACTATCTCAAACCATAACCGCTCACCATGGCTGCTTCCGCATCTCGTGTCCGTTTTTGCAATAATTTCATCGGTATATTCCACCGATGAATCCAGAACTACACATGGCCTGATTCCTGTAAAACTAGGGATATGTAGGCAGCTCGGAGATCGGTGTCCGGTCCCTGTTTTGCAAAGCATCCTGTCCGGTCAAATTGGCCATCATTTCTTTACCCAAAAACTCTTTCGTCCTTCCCGGGTAAAGAGGGGCAGCTGTTGATACCCAATTTTTCCCTATATATTTTTAATATGCATAAATACTTTCAAAATAGCATATAGATATTCATATATAAGCATGCACAAGGATTTTATAAATTTTCTATATTTTTAGAGATTTTAGATTGATTTATTTCCTTTCCTTTTTTCTCATAAAATCCCCAATAATTATCCCTCAAATTATTGTTGTGGTAATTCAGTCATATAAATTCTATATTTATGCCAAAATATTGTCAAAATATTTTAGTGCATTTATATAATTGCATTTTTGCATTTTTAAAGCTAATTTGCATATAATTGCAATATTAGCCTTATTAATGTACAATTACGTTTTATATGCATAAAATGATCTTCAATATTTCTAAAATGTTAAATATGTATTTTTAAATCATTTTTACTACACAAAATTAGTTTTAGAAATCATTTATTATTTATTATAAATTATATGGGGTTAAATTGGCTATTTAAAACCTAGCCAGATTGTATTTCAATTTTAGCCTCAATTTTAACCCAACCCCAGCCCAATTCGTAATCGAATTACCCGACCCAGGCCCCAAACACATCCTACCTGACCCAAAACCCATCAGATCCTGGCCGTTGATCTGAAAGATCAACGACCCGTATTGTTTCTTGCCTTTTTAAATTCTAAACCACCCCCAACCCTAATCATTTTGTTACATCCGTCGCCCTAATATCCTCTCCTCTCTCAGTACTCTCTCAACCTAACCCTAGCCCTTCAACCGCCGACCTCTCCTCACCGGTCATCTCCGGTGACCTCTCATCGTCTCCTAAGCCTCCAATGGCGTCTCTCATGCCATGTCTGCCTTCTCTAAGGTCTTCAAGGGCCCAGGGCCATGCCGACTTGCATCTAGGGTTCATCACTTTGTCTGTTCTTGGCTGCTCCAGTATGATTTCGAGCAAAATCATGCTGTATCTGTTACGATCTTTGGGTTTTCTAAGCAGGTTCTTTCATCTCTATATGGGTTTCTTCTGAAACCCTAATTTCTTCCTATATCTCTTAGATCTGTACAGATCTAGGACGATTTGAGTTTGTTTCTTTAATGTTTTACACTGTCCTTAGAACTCTTTACAAGAATCGTTGATTTCAAGTGTTTTTCACCTTCTTCTAAAAATTAGGGTTTCGGAACTTCTTTTAAAACTTTGTTTAACTGATTCTTTGTGTTTAAACTTCTATTTCTTGTATTATTTTTACTGATTCTATGATTTTATCATATCTTTAACTCGTCTACGTTAAAAGCCCTAATTTTCTAGGATTCTTCGTTTGATTTATGTGACTGGACTGTTCTTGTTTGAGTTTCTGTGACTATCTCGCCTCGAATATATTTCTACTGAGTTTCTTATCCTAGCTTACATCAACTCTATGTGTTTGTGTTCATCTTGACTGTTCAAGACTTGCCTCTTTGCTTGCTATGTCTGACTATTCTTATCTTACTCTATTTACATGCTAAACACTGACTCATGACTTTCTCTTTGATTGACTCTGGATCCCCTGTTTCATGGATTGATTAGAAGACCTTCCTTTAAACCTTCGATTCATACCCTTTCTATTCAATTTGATCGATTCGCCTACCTAGTCTGCATTGGTACTTTATTCTTACTGACTATCTCCTTAATTAGAGTTTTTCTGAACTTAGCCCTACTTGTTTACCCTATGCTTACTATATTTGAAATCTTTCCTTATTGGTCGTACATTGATTTCTTTCCTTATTTGTTACATGTTCTTATCGTTTGAACTGATTCCCTTAAATTAAGGGAGTACTTGTACTGATTTTGCTCTAATTGGTTCTGAGTTCCATAATTACTATACTATTGTGATTCTTGCCTTATTTTACCTAGTTTCGAACTACTACATATATACATACACTCTCATTAACACAAACACACGAGACATTGGTTAAAAAACTCTCTCTTTCACACTAAAATCTTTCTGCTCTCTTTTGTGTTACTTACTACTGTCTAAAGTCAGCAGTTGCAAGCCAAGGCTAACTACTGGGTTCTCTTTCACTTTGTGTTTACTATCCCCTTACTGGTATGTTCTGATTTTAATTCAAGTCCCAAAACAATATGTTTCTCCTATTACTTCAATTTGTCATATTTCTAATATGCTTCTATCTATGATTTTGTTGTTCAACCTGCAATTAACATGTCTACTTCACTATCTTCTTCGTTGCATGCTATATACCCCCTTATGATCCCCTTCCAGTGTGCCCCAATGTGACTAGGTTTCTCTGATCCCTGGCATGCACCTTACTGCATGAAGTAATTGGCTATCCTAAGCCTATTGATTTTGTATTAACTCTAAAGTTCATGCTACTTTAAAAGCCTTGACCAGCCTGCGATTGTCTTCTCTCAGTGTAACCGGAAAGAACTTCTCGAGAAATATCTGATAGAACTGGTCCCAAGTCAAAGCATGCGACCCAGCTGGCCTGGCCAAACAAAAATCCCCCCACCATTTCTTGGCAGAACCTGACAGACGAAAAGCAGCAAAGTCGGCCCCATTGGTATCCATTATCCCCATGTTACGCAACACCTCGTGACAACTGTCTAGATAGTCCTGGGGATCCTCTGAAGATGTACCGCCATAGGTAGTGGTGAAAAGCTTGTTAAACCTATCCAATATCCACAAAGCCTCAGAAGACATAGCTGATCCATCGCCGATCTGTGCAGCGACACCTGGCAGAACTACCCCAACTGGCTGAGCTGCTGGAGTCTGAAACTAGGGAGCCATCTGCTCCGCAATGTGAGTAGCGGGAGTCTGGGCTCCTCCCTCAACCTGAGAGACGGTTGGTGCTACAAGCAATGTGCCAGCCTGAGCAACACTCTCCATAAGGCCCACTAGACGGACCAAAGCATCCTCAAGTACCGGGGTGGCGAAGAACCCCTCTGGAACCTGAGCTGGCCCAGCTGGAACGGACTAGGCTGGAGCCTCCTCATCAAACTCTACCTGAGGCGCCACCGCTGGTGCTGTTGCTCGAGCTCTAGGCTGAGCCCTGCCCCTGCTTCGTCCTCTAGAATGGCCTCGGCCTCCGCCTCGTCCTCAGCCCCTCGTAGGAGCTGCCACTGGGGGCTCGGGCTGCTGATCAGCTGATAAAGCGGTACGTGTTCTCGCCATCTGTGAAAGAACAAAAGTAGAAAGTTTAATTAGCATTGAAAGTTCAAATCGCACGACAGAGAAGAAAAGAAGTGAAATTGTTACTAAACTCTGTAGCCTCTGGGATAAGCACAGACGTCTCCATACCGATCCCTCAGACTCTACATAGCTTGTTCGTGAATGTGAGACCTAGGCAACCTAGTGCTCTGATACCAACTTGTCATGACCCAGATTTCCCACCGCCGGGATCGTGATGGCGCCTTACTTCTCGGAATGCTAGGCAAGCCAAGACATAAAGATTCAAATGCTAACCACTATCCAATACAGTAAATAACATCAATTAAACTAAACAGATTAAAGAAAAGCGGAATTTCATAATAATCCAAGTACTAATACACAACTCCCCAAAATCTGGTGTCACAATCCACGAACTACTAAGATTCACTACAAATACTGACTGAAAGAAAAATACAATTGTTCTCGAATTAAAAGAAAACAGGATACTAGGATAACTAGAAGGGGACTCCAGGGTCTGCGAAAACCGGCAGATCTACCTTAGGTCTCATGTTGGACGGAAGGCAGCAGTTCAAATCGGGTCAGCACGGTCCGGTACCGAAATCTGCACAGAAAGTGCAGAGTGAAGTATCAGTACAACCGACCCCATGTACTGGTAAGTGCCGAGCCTAACCTCGGCGAAGTAGTGACGAGGCTAGGACAAGACACATATATAAACCTGTGCGGTTATACAATATGCCAACAGAAATAACAATTAACAGAAGATAAACAAACATTAACGGGAGGGGAAACATGCTGAGGGGTTTCAAAATAAAGAATCACAGCAGTAGAGGAATTTAAAACAGCTAGTAGACCTTGAACCGGTAATAATGTAACACAGCAAAATAAAAAATGCACGGCATCACCCTTCGTGCTTTTACTCTCAACTTCACCAGATAATCAATAATGGAAACGTGCATGGCATCACCCTTCGTGCTTTATCACACTTCCTCACCATATAAATAATAGAAACGTGCACGACATCACCCTTCGTGCTTTATCACTCTTCCTCACCATATAAATAATATAAACATGCACGGCATCACCCTTCGTGCTTTATCACTCTTCCTCACCATATAAAGAGACAACAATAATAGAGAGGTAGAAATGGCAACAACAAGTCTTGCTTCAACACTTAATTCCGCAATACCAATCTCAACTTTGGGTAAAAAACCCTTCAATGCCCAATTCCATAAAACATGATAAGAACTTCTCAACACATCGATTAACTAGTCTACACATGAACAATAAGATCGAAATATAACAGTTCCAAGAATAAAGCGCACTCACATGTTATGACTCGACAACAACGTATAGATACTCGTCGCCTTACCTATACATCGTACTCAACAACCAAACACGTAACAAATAAGAAAATAACACCTAATCCCTTAAGCTAAGGTTAGCCACAACACTTACCTCGCTCCTCCGGCCAAAATCAAGGCTCAATCACCGCTTTTCTCTTTACACAAGCCTCCGGACCAATAGAATCTAGCAAATTATCAACCAAACAATTCAATTTAAGCTTTAGGAACTACCCATGATAGCAAGGAATTCAATTTAGGCCATTTTTTAATAACTCAACAAAAGCCAACACCCGAGCCTGCTTGGTCCAAACCCGAAACTCGGATCAAAATTCGATTACCCATTCACCCCCGAGTAGGGATATACAATTGATTTTGGAATCCAACCTCAATTTGAGGTCTAAATCCCCAATTTTCAAAATCCCTAGCTTCTACCCAAAAACTCCCAATTCCACCATTAAAATCCTAGATTCTAGGTTGAAATCTTGTTATAAGAAGTGAAAGATTGAAAGAAAAGAGTTAAGAATTATTTACCTATGATTTGGGGAAGAACTAGATTTGGAAAATCGCCTCTTGAGGTTTAGGTTTTGAAAATTTGGGAAATGAATCAAAAATTCTGTCTAAGTCCCCGTTTACACAGTTGCAGATGTCGCATTTGCGACCTGAGCTTCACAATTGCGAAGCTCGCAAATGCGAAGTCCTCCACACCTCTGCTGCCTTCGCAGTTACGAAGGTAAGTTCGCAATTGCGAACAAGAGGATCGCATTTGCGATCACTGCCCTACCCAGTGTTACTTCGCAAATGCGAAGAAGTCTTCGCAATTTGGCCCAGCTTATGATCGCAATTGCGATGAAAGCCTCCCAAAAGGGTAACCTGCAGGGTTCGCAATTGGGATGCCTGATCTCGCAATTGCGAGATCAGAGGCCTGCAACAGGTTCAGTCATACCAGCAAATTTTCCTAAGTTCCAAAATACTCCGTAGCCTATCCAAAACTCACCCGAGCCCTCGGGACTCCAAACCATTCATGCACACAAGTCTTAAAACATCATACGAACTTGCTCATCAAATCGCCAAAATAACATCTAAACCTACGGATTTAACACCAAAACACATGAAATTCTTAAGAACACTTGAAATTCCTATTTTCACAACCGGACGCCCGAATCACGTCAAATCGACTCCATTTTTCACCAAATTTCACAGACATGACATAAATATTATATTGAACCTGTACCGGGCTCCGGAACCAAAATACAGGCTCGATACCAATGAGATCAAACATTAATCAATTTCTTTAAATCCTTAGATTTTCAGTTTATCAATTTTTAACAAAAATCCATTACTCGGGCTAGGGGCCTCCGAATCCGATTTCGGGCATACACCCAAGTCTCATATTTTACTACGGACCCTCCGGGACCGTCAAAACTTGGGTCCGGGTCCGTTTACTCAAAATATTGACCGAAGTCAACTAAATTCAACTTTTAAAGGCAAAAATTATTATTTTCTCAAATTTCCACATAAAGGCTTTCCGAAAACGTGTCTCGGATTGCGCACGCAAATCGAGGAGAAATAAAGTGAGGTTTTGAAGGCTCCGGAACACCGGATTGGGTTCTAAAACACAAGATGACCTTTTGGGTCATCACAACTTATGTTTCTACAAACGCAAAGATTCAAAAGTGAAATATTAGATATTAACATAAGATAATATCAGATCAAATTTTTTACTCCTTGAAAATATAATTCTTATAGGATAAAATAATAGTAAATATTTAAAACTACGGATAAACTAATATGTAGTATTTTGATCAACAAAATGTAAACTATTTTCTTTAATGTTGAAAATAGATAATTAAGTCTTTAAATTAACTAATTAGCAAAAAAAACTATTTTTTAAGTTTTCAAATTCATCTTATAAGTAAAATTATTTTCAAACTGATAGAACTCATAAGATACATAAATTCGTTTCGATAAGAAGAGCATTCAAATTAAAAGAAATTCAAAATTAGAGGCAAATTTGTTATAGTATAGCATTAAGAGTCAAATTGGTAAAAATGCATCCTTGAAGCAGTATGGTTTGAAAATAGAAGATAATATTCTAAACGATTTGCCATTAACTATTATTATTATTATTATTATTATTATTATTATTATTATTATTATTATTATTATTATTATTATTATTATTTTAACAAATCATAACTCTCTATATATTTTATAAAATATTAAGCCAATAATAGTCACTTTGAGATTTTTTCAAAATATTTTTATGAGCTATAATATTAACCTCTTCATTCCTAAAAAGACAGAGAAATTAAGTTTTTACGTTGGTTTCTTTGATATATCTTTGTTGAGAAAAGTATTTTTATGTTTTTTATATGCATATTTTCGTATTAGATGATAGTGTTGGGGTTGAAGTGTGGTAATGTGAATGGGAAATGAGGAAGAAGGTGAAAAGACAACTTTGGCTTTTGCACTTTGTCCCTCATTGGTTAAAGACAAGTATTTTGTTGGGTTTAAATATAGAAACACTTTCTTAAGCTCTTAAAAGGAGCTATAAGGAAGGGGCCTCGTGCCGTTGTCGTCACTTGGCTCGGCTATCGGATATGATTGATTGACTTAATTTTTTGGACCAATAAAAATAAAATTAATTAATTAAATATTAATAAATTAATTTTCGTCTTTAATTTTATTTCAATATTCCCGCGTGAAAACAACCACCAGAGAGGCTGCATTTCACGAATAGCCACCTGCAGTGTGAACAACCACTTTCACACCCTTTCAATCCAGAAATTCGTTGGCTATAAATAAGCAGCCATTCCTTCAGAATTTTTCATCCTGAAATCTTCTGCTTCATCTCCTTCTTCTTTCTGCATCATTACTTTCAAAACAAAGTAAGTCGGTCGTGTGATTTGCACCATTATTTTGAGTTCGNAATATATATATATATATATATATATATATATATATATATATATATATATATATATATGTTATATGTTATATGTATATAATATACATATATACAGAAATATACATTTCTATAAATGAAACTGAATCCTTAATTAATTCTCAGTACAGTGAATTAGTAACATGACAAATTGGGAGAAGGGAAAAAGAATTTAGGAGAGAAAGCAAAGTTGACTTATCAAATAGACAACCTAACTCCATTTAGTAACAAAAATACCTATATTTGGGCAATGGAAGTGCAGAATCTAGTTAGGTCCGATTTTTTCAAAAGGTATTGGGTTGTCAGAAAATTATAAATTGCACTATAGAGGCGACAATTTTATTTTATTTTTTTAAGAAAAAAGGTGTTGGGCAGATTAATTAATTGTATAGCTAGCTGTGAATTTTAAAACATTTAGGAAGCCAATAAATTCTCTTCAAATGGTCCCTTAAACGTGCATATATATGGAAGTGGGCAGATATGATTTGCCATTTGAATTAAGTTTTACGAGCTAGCTATTACTCCCTCTCGAATTATTTTGTGATAATAAATAGTATAGTAATAAATATCTCAAGAGTTTGGCAGTGGATTTCAGTGATTTTGTTTGGCTATCTACTGAACATGCACATGCATAAAAACCTTTATTCTTGAATAAACACAATGATTTGATGAAATTATATGCACAGGCGGAGCAAGGATTTTAAGCTTATGTATTCGAAATTTTAATCGTTTTAAGTTACTCCGTTCTAAGATAACAATTTATACATATTCAATGGATTTTTTAAGACAAATACAGGGTTCGAACCAAAACTATTGGGTTCAGCCGAACCCGCTCCCTGCACTCTAGCTCCGCCCTGATTATATACTATACTTCCTCCATTGCAAGATCCATAAAAACTGTTTGATTTTTATATGTTGGTTACTTGTTGGACGGAAGATGTACTAGTTAAATCTTTTTTTTTTTTTTTTTTTTTGTAAAATTCCGTAATGTTTGCGTCCAAAAAACAAGAAGCCAAATTTATACATAAAATAATGTATGTTTATTTCATCTAGTTGAATTTGTGTATAATTAAAAGAAAAGGTATACATATCCTTTTTCATTCTTTTAAAAAAGTTTCTTACTTTTAATCATATCATCAGACATATTTAGCAAGGGTTTCCATCCACCCCCCAACCCCCCCCCCCCCCACCACCACCACGAAGCTGCTTATTAATCAAATGCCAATTAATAACTATAAGAATACTTAATTTTCTCCATCCGCATCTATTGCCATTAAAGGGAAAAAATTAAATACTAGAACTAGCTGGTTTAATTAATAGAAGCACATGGAATAATTCCAACATGCATACTTCTAATTAGGTGAATGACCAAGTTTTGGAACCTTCTAAAGTGTTCCAATAAATAAAATATGAATAACTTCCACACCCAACAGTAAAAGAAGATGATATAGTGAATTAGAGGCGAATTCAAGATTTGAAATTTATTAGTTTTATAACGATCTCAAGTAAATTTATAATAGTAACTGGTTTGCATTCGAATACACATGCATTTTTTGAACAAAAATTACCAAGTTCACACGAATTTATTTATCGAATGGTTGGATCCGCCCTTCCAATGAATTCATTGTTAGGATAAAAATAATAGTTTCCACTATATAACTTATCTCAAAAATTCCATTCCGGTCAGACCCAAAACAACAGCTTTCCTTGATGTGGTCCTTTTAGTACAAATTAATTAAGTACATTAACAGTACAAAGATTTATTTGCCCCAATGAATTTTAACTTGCAACAGTAGCTTAGATATTATTTTTGTACATAACTAATTAATACTTACCAAATTTTTTATTTATATAATTATTTATTGAATGGTTTGATTGTATAAATATTTTTATTTAAAGCGAGTTCTTAAGTTAATCTTCAACATAAGTCAGAGTGAGGAACTAAGCAAAAGGAATCACGCATAATCCTCCAGCCATTTTATGCCATTTCGTTTGCACTTAGACAAAGGAGTAATTGTATTACTTTATTTTCTTTCATTTTCTTCCTCTTATATTTTTTTTCTTTTTGGTGCTTTGGGGGTTTATAAGTGGTGGTTAGTAGGATCCCAAATATTTTTACATTTTCTAAAGAAAAATCACTATAAACTCTTAAAAATATAAATAAAATTTATATATTTATATGTCGGTTTGGTTCGGATTTTTTTACTCAATACTAAACCAAGTCAAACCAAACCTAGTCGGGTATTTTAATCGGTTTGGTTTAATTTTTCGGTTTGGTGCGATTTTCCGGTTCGGTTTGAACACCCCTAGTTAGAGTCAACCGTCAAATTCGTACGAAGGATCAAAGTCGCAATTTAGAGAATACTCACCTATCGTAAAGCCTTGAAGAGATCTTAACTTTTGTATCTTTTGTTCACGTACAAAACGGAATTTGGCATGAAATATACCGTGAAATTGACTTTTAGACTATGAAATACACTATTAATTAAGTCACATTAAATATAAGCAAAAATGACAAGTTACTCATCACGCCGGTCGGATAAAAATAGTTACATCCGCTACAGTCAAACCTCTTTATAACGACTAAAAATGACGATAATGGTGATGGTAATGCTGACTAGTGGTGGCAAAATGGTTGAAAGAAAACAGTTATCCACCCATGTTAGTTACTATTAAAAATGAATTGGATAATGAACTTTTTAAAAACCGATCAAATATGGATAAGAAGCATATTATCCACTTAGAAAATGGATAACTAATGGATAACTAATGAGCTTAACTTTTACATTTGTAAAGCCTCAAATTGGAGTTCCTCAAGTTTAGGAAACTAATAATTCTCCCAAAAGTGATCAACTTCAAGAAGCCATGAATAATATGGATATCCATATTATCCGCCGGTTAATCCGTTTTTATCCGTATTAAATATGGATCAGGTCATATAATTTACCCGTTTTTGACCCGTCCATATCCGACCTGACTTGCCCGTCTGCTATCCCTAATGCTGACAATGAGAGTTGCAGGGATCACAAGCTCTACAGTAAAAAGCATCCAAAGGTGAAAAAGACCCCACTGGAACCGAAGCAAAAGTAGGAACTAGGAAGAACAAATAAAGTGAAATACATAATTTTACCAAAAAACAAAAATGGAGAAACTTGCACTTGTCAATTGTACAATTTTGTCACTTCTTAGGAGTGGCAGCAGTTACTTCGTGCGTCTTTTGTGTGGGTATGAGTTAAACAACCCTTCATAAATAGCTACTACAAAAGTTGAAGGAGAATTCAAGATTCAGATTTCTATGGGTATAGAAAATATATGATCTTATTATATGCATATATTTTAAAGTTTTATCTCATATTGTTTGAGCCTAATGCAACTGATCTAGTTTAACCAACAGAATTCACTTAAAATCTGCCTTTTCCAAACCTTATTATGAATGAATTGGTCATTTCACCAGAACTGTGCAATGCAGTACCCCTCACGTTTGGCTTGTGATTTTTTGCTTGTAATAATCGGTAAAGTGCTGGGGCTCGCCAATTAGTGTGTCAGATTTTTGCAAAATTTGGGACAATAATGGATGATGATCATGTTCGGCTCCTCCACACTCTACAGTAATTAGTTGTAGTATTGGTCCTTCCTATCGAGTCCGGAACCTAAATGTTGTATTTTTAGACTCAAAATACATAAATAGGTGGGAAAAAAACTTAGTGACCAAAATATATAAAACGCAGTTTTGAACCACGTTTTATATATTTTAGTCACTAAGTTTTTTCCCCCACCTATTAATGTATTTTGAGTCCAGAAATACAACATTTAAGTTCCGGACTCCCTTTCTATCCCCC
>NW_017670261.1:76403-80567 GCF_001879085.1 Nicotiana attenuata | reverse complement strand
AAAAAAAAAGAAAAAAACCCCACCATTAAATCTTTGTGTATGTAAATGTATATGCATTTAATTTTTATACCCAAAAAAAGAATTCTAATTTTATACTTGATGGGAAAAAATCTGTGACACTATAAGGTTATTTTAAATCAACCACCGATAACTATCTTTTGTAACCTTGCAGTATTACGTTACTTAAAAATCAACTAGTATTACTTTAAGCATGAGTTAAAGTAACTGTGAAGATTAAATTAGACTAATACAGAAACTCTTTGGACATAACTTCACATCCATATACGTATGTACATCTGTACAGGTCGTTGGCAATGTAACCGCGTGCAATCTAATACGAGTTCAACTATTACTTTTTGATGTTATACACGATTGCCTTTACATTTCAATTAAAAGGGCTAATTTTCATAATTTTTGAGTTGTCATAATCATAAGAATTCCACTATGCTTTTTTCAAATTAGAAAAGAGGGCACCTTAAACACTGCTGCAAGTTGAATAACATATGGAGTAGTTGAAAATCCATGGTTGAAGGTCATGCATCAACGGAAAAACATTCTAAGAGCATCAACTACTTTCTCCGGCCTGTCAAAAGAATGCAACTCTGACTCGTGAAAACTCTCTTCAGTTACATGAACTAATATCCATACAAGTAAAAGGTTGAAATCTATTACCAGTCCTCTTGTGGCATATGGCCAGCACCTTCAATCAGCTTAAGCTTGACAGAATCGGGATTTCCCTTCCGAAATTCCTCCGCAACTGATTGCGGGAGATACTTATCCGATATTCCCCAAGCAACTAAAATTGGTTTATCCCAGCTGAAAGTAACAGACCGAGTTCCCATATTCCCCAAAGGAAGAAAATCAGTGTCGCAAGCAGTTAGAGCTTTGTTATATTTGGAATAGTGAAGAACTTTAGTCATAGTCATAGTCATATGCTGGAATGTGTCAAGTATAGGAAGCCACTGGTGCCCCTAGAGGAATAAACAAGGTAGAACTAGACATACAGTTGAAACTAATAGGTGAACTACATCTAATATGCGTAATAGTATTTGCAACAAGCACACATGCAACATTCATTAACTCTTGAAGTAAGGCTGAGCTTCTGCACTTCTTCACATGAAGAAATTTGGTGAAACTGAAGGTGAAGTCACGTAGCTAACATAGTGTATGACGTCTGGTCAACAATATGCCTAAATGTAGGGAAAGCAACAAGATTGCTAGGAATATAATTCGGATTAAGAGAATCAAACTGTATCACTGCACAACTTGGACCAATACAAGGATTGAGCTTTGTTACTTGCCCGGAGGAATACACCTAATATGCAGAGTGAAGACATACAGAACTGCTATATACACGAACCTTGTGCAAACAGGCATATATAAGAAAGATGAAAGTAGATTAAATACCTTCCAGATGCAAAACCAGATGATATTTGACTTGCAATCTCATTGAAGTTAGCTTTCCTTGCTGCTTCCAACAAAGCTGAGAATTCAAAGTACACAGTTCTCAGACTCGGGATTAGTCAGTAAAACATGATTAGAAGTTTAGAGATTGTCATGTTTCTTCAAATACGTTTTTTTATAATCCCAAGTACTTAAACAGTAAATTTTGCTGCAGTTATCTTTAGATTTCTAAGAAAACTAAGACTAAGTTTCTCTAAGTAGTACATAATCACTTTGTTTCATTCTTCATTATCATGAGTTCTCTGGTTCATGACTTCATGCCTCATTCAATATTACAAGGCTTAATAAATCTTGGAAGCACAGGACTCAGCTGGTCATGAATGGCCACTAGCTGCTCCTGAAATTCGAAACTTTATTGTATGAATTATTTTATCGTGTATAGCTTTGTTCAAATAGGTTAACGGATGAACAAAAGGGTTGCTAGTCTTCTTGATAGCCGTAGGAGAACGTTGTTAATATGGCATTTAGCGCATGAGTGTAACTGCATATAATTAATTTTTAGTGGAAAGGTACAGCCCCTAGGGAGATCCAAAAGGTGAGGTGGACAGCATTGCCCCCAAAAGCATATTCAAGAATCCGGTAAACACTTCCTTCACGAATGAAGATAGACCATGTTTATTGCAGCAAAGTTTTGCTAGATGATTAAGCATGTTAAGCTAAATAAATACAATTTAATGAAAGAGAATAAGAACATATAAAGCTATATCTGTTTCTGCAAAGTTGTAGAATAAGATGCAGGTAACAAACCAAATCCAGGTCCACTGCTTGCCAAATATGGTAGCCGGTACACATCAGCCTTCTCCAGCTTTAAGACGTAGCTGTCATGGTAGCATTTTGTTACATAAGAAAGTTCTAGGCAATGACTAAGATTATGTGGAAGAAAATAAATTTCTAGTAAATTATAATCTATAGCAACTTTTCATGCCATAGTTTACATATTTATTTTGTATTTGCCTGGGGATTGGTATAGTCAATGTTAACAAATTCAAACTTCTTCATAATTCCCTTACTAGGTTATAAATTGGTGTTAATATTCAGGGTAACAGTGCATTAGCTACAACTTCTAAGATAATCAACTCATGTTCTCAAAAAGCCATAATTCATGGATATAAGTGATTAAAAATGCAAGAGAATAATGTAGCTATCTATGCTCAGTTCTGCGAAGAGGTTAGCAGTTTGAGGATAAATGTCACTAACATGATATGAGCATGATAAAGGATTTTTGTTTGCATAGCTATCCACATTGGACAAAAGTACAAAAGAGCAACATGAAGGATGGGGGAGATGAGAGAATTGAGAACAGCCACAACAGAATAAGGTACCAGGTTTCGTTTTCTTATGCTAAAGGCAAACCGCAGGAAATAGTTATGTAAAATGTAGTCACTCATAGGAACTGGGGAGTGCATCCCCGATTTTCTATTTAGCAGGGCCATTACCATGAAATCAATGAACATCAGATGGCAATATTATTGCAAGCTCAGAACGAGAATTTTGAGGATTTAGTGTTTTGTTTTTAAGATGACTCTTACTTTATCTTAATAATATATCTGTTGTAAAACACAGGCGAGTAGAGCAACTAATTTAACATCAATCGAAGTGGTAAAATCATACAGTTCTAATTCAAACAATTCTCAACTTGTAATATGCATCTTGGATACCTACGCGCTACCTGCTTCAATGAAGCGCTCTGCCATTACTGCATTCTGGCAAGTAAATTCACCAAAGAACGGAATTCTAAAACATAAACAAAGAAGAGAAGTTCAATTAGAAAATAGTTAACTGACAGTTCAGTTTCAAAAACAAGTAGTTAAGTGAATACGGAACATCTCTCAAGCAATGAAGCAAACTTTTCATCATGAGATGAATAGATAACAAAAAAGAAGAATTTTGCTCTATATATGTTGATTAGCAGTATCCACTGAGGTGTTACGAATCACAACCTCGTGTGGTGTCTTGAGAAAACTACTCATGTCCTACTGACTAGAGAAAGAAGATAAGCACAGCAAGTTAGAGATACAATATAAGGAACAAAACAGATTCCACCTAGTTCCCATGATATTGTATAGATAAATACACATTTATGTATACGTAAGTTTGTGAAGGCAAGCACACTGAAGTGCTGCAACCAAGATGTCTTGAGAGTTTAAAGTTCTCTGTTGTTAACCAATAAAGGACCACCTCAAGCAGAAAGCTCAATATAATAGAATCACAGTCTGTGCTAACATTACGCATGGAAGACAAAAAAACAGTGGTTTTGCTGGGTTTTTATGGGCCAGTTCCTTGACAACAGTGAGATCCTAGCAACACCGGGGGTGTGTTTGGTATGAAGGAAAATGTTTTCCTAGAAAATGTTTTCATGGAAAATGAGTGGTTTTATCACCTTATTTTCCCTTGTTTGGTTGGTGAATGGAAAATATTTTATTGTTTGGTTAGAGAGTAGAAAATATTTTTTTTAGGAAAATATTTTTTATGCAACTCTCCTCACCCCTCCCCCTCCCCCTCCCCCCACCCCCACCCTTCCCCCTCGCCCACCCCTTCCCCAAGTATCTAAAAATTGACAGATCCCAAAGCAACTAATGTGTTGCTTTACTTTTTTTACATAAAAACCTCGAACCCGTAAACTTTATAATTTCTAAACCCGTAAACTTTCAAACAGATAAACCTCTAAACTCATAACTTTGGAACTTGTAAAATTTCGAA
>NW_017670261.1:0-76252 GCF_001879085.1 Nicotiana attenuata | reverse complement strand
TGGACGGGGAGTAACAGGGTGGGTAGGTAGACGGTAAAAAAAAAAACTGAAAGTTTTAAAAAAAAAATCATTTTTGGAGAGAGAGGTGGGGTGGGGTTTGGGTGAGGGTGAGGGGGTGGTGGTGGGTTGGGGGATAGGGCGGGGAAGGTTGAGAAGGAGTTTTGGAAAATGTTTTCCCTTCTCTTGATAAGGAAAACATTTTCCTCCAATTGAAGGAAAATGAGTTGATAAGGAAAATGTTTTCCAAAATATTTAAGCCAACCAAACATGGGAAAATTGGAAAACATTTTCCGGAAAATGTTTTCCTTCGTACCAAACACACCCCAAGATCTCTGAGAAATATCATGCTTTCATGTATCTTGATGAAATTTCAGACTAACCAGATATATAGAAGCTATTTCAATAACCTAAATTCATTCTTTACTAATATGGAGTTAAAGGGTAGAGAGCATTTCTCACATCTACACATAATACATGCCCCTTAAGCAAAGTGAATCACCTAAGTTGAAATCATTCAGTCTGAAGCCCAATAGTTTTCGGTTTTCTACATAAAGGGCAGACTAAAAGTAAGTACAATTAGGAGGCTAACTTCCCAGAAATTTGAAAGATGAAAAAAATACTAAAGACCCAAAAAGGGCACAGAAGGCTTCCAATTAGGATTTGAATACCATAATATGTGAAAAGAGCAGTTAATATTCTTCTTGCAATAATTAAGAGCAGTCAATATACCATGAGATGCAAGCAATTGATTGACTACACAGAAAATGAAACCTGAGCTGCTGAAAAAGTCCAGGAATAGGTGAAGAAACTGTCAGTGGAGTGTTCAGAATCGCAAGCTTCGATATTTTACTGGGATTTTTCAAAGTCCAAGTCAACCCGTATGAAACCCACAAGGAATCCCTACAAATATATTATCAGATAAAGTTAAGCACCTAAGCAGAAGTTCAAAAAATTTAGCTTCTACTTTAAGAAATTGACTTATAAAACCATCTAAAAATGCAAGAAGCCTAAAATTAACATGCAAGAAATGCAGTAAAATAGCTTTTAAAGTGCAAGAAAGATTATTATATTTAAGATAAATACTTGGTGCCTCATTGGGCAGTGATCGACAGTTAACATAGAAGAGTAGTTATTTTAGATTGTCATGCGCACACCAAAAGCTTCTCGAACACAACACTTCCAACAAAATTTTCCTATCTATCTCATGTTCCTTTATTTTGAATATGGTCATTTCCCCTGTCTGACGATGCATACTTCAGTATTGACACTTGTTTAGTATCACTTCAATTCGTTGATAGCAAAAATAACAGATAAGAAGCATCAATTAATTAGTTCACTCTTCTTCTATTCATTTCTATATATCCTTCTGTTAAAAAAAATTATTTACACACTGAAGTTCAGTATTAACAAAAAGAGAGAGTTTCTTGGTTAATCAAGCTCTAATATGTAGGAGAATTGATAATATATAACCTCCTATAATAGAGGCCAATAGCTAATCATGTAGCTACGTAGAGTAAAAATTTACAAACAGAAAAATCTATTAGAAAAAGAAAAATTTCTTCCTAGTTCAACCAAAATCTACACCATCCATTATCATCCAATACTGACTAGTACCAATAATATTCTTCGATATGTAACATAAAATTTTCAGTCCCAGCGTGGTTAATGTCACTCAGACCTGAACTACGAGGAAAAATGGAGACGTCACTCCCAGGACTTCAAGTAACTTCTCGAACTCTTCATGGAACTCTTTCTCTGCCAGTAAAATTGTTCAGAACCTCATAATGTTGCCTAGTTAAGAAAACAACATTCAGATGAAGTAAACTGAAGTTTAGAGTGAGAAGGTCTCGATACCAGTGTAGTCGAAACCGTAACCAGGTTGTGGCTTGTCACTAAATCCAAATCCGATCCAGTCAGGTGCAAAGCAGTGGAATCCAGTATCCGCCATCTAGCCAGAGAGAAAAAGCTTGTTGTTGAACAATAAAGACCAACATTATCAAGAAGATAAAAAGATCGAGAGATATTCTGAACAGATAAAACTGAAGAACAAGTTATATGGTGACTAGACGAATTCCTCCTGCTTCTGACCAAGATCACACATTCATATCTTTTAAGTCTAAGATGATAACAACGAAAAGACAGTGACAAAATCAATAGAATTACCAAATCATCTTATGTAAGTTCTTCTCAAGAAGGTATTCTTCAAAATATCATACCACCTGCCTTTTGAACATAGTCAGTTTGTCAAGTATCTATTTTAAAAGCATCCCTATAAATTTTCTGAATAATCGAAAACTACTCTAATACATTGTCCCATTTAAAAAGACTAATTGGAGATGGATTGTAAAAAGCTCATATTGACTTATACATCATAGTATAAATTATGGAAGAAGAAAATACTACTATATTAAAAGTTGGTTTGACAATAGAAATTTAAAACTGAGTAGGTCAATGAACACAAAAAGATTGTCTAAATAGAATGACTGCATAGTTAGAGTGATAAAGAAAACATCACGTCAAAGTTTACAATTTGCTTAATGAATTTAAATACTCTTGAGAGTTGTGAAAATTTTACAAAAATTAAAATGTATGAAATAATTCGGAACATCCCAAAGTAGAAAGAATGCCATATAAATTGAGTTGCATGAAGTGCTAAGTAAATGTCAAATATAATACTACCAAGTTAAAACATTGACAAATATGTCAAGTAAATAGAAAAAGGCACGACGAAAAGAGCCAAGGTCCTGATCAGTCCTGACTATCTGAAACTGTTAGCAAAATTTTCTAACTCCGAAGGTAGTAAATCTAATATCAGAATTAGAACCTGAGACATAACAACTCGATAGCTGTATGATTGTGTTGGAGCTCCATGGAGAAATATAACTGTCCCACGTCTGCTTTCAGGTGATCCTGCAATGGGCAAACTTGAACATTTTGAAGTCCTTAAACTACAAACAAAATGAATTCAACCAGAATGAAAATAAAAATCTCACCTGTTTCTCTCACAAACCACCTGAATTTTCCTGATTTGACATAAGATCCGTATTCCTTTCCTTTGTCTTCAATTCTCTACACGAAATAATCACTAAGTTACTTCAATGATTTTAGATTCTGCGAAGAATTTCTAACACAAATGCAGGGCTAATTTTATGCATCGTCACTAAACTTTACACATTGCATCAGCAAATTCACAAGACTACTTTTTGTATCATTAAAGTCACTAAACTTTAGCATGTTGTATAAGTAAAGTCACAAATTTAGTTTTTGTATAATTAAAGTCATTTAATTTTTTTGTATTAGCAAAGTCACAAAACTATTTTTCGTATCATTTAAATCACTGAATTTCGAGTATACAGGAAAAAAAACTAGTAAGTATAAGACATGAATTGAGTTACGTAAAGCATTTGGCCGACGTTTCCGTCCTCAGCAGGACTCTCAGGCATCTGAATTGCGCTTCGGCTAGACGGATTGTCAGTGACAAAACCGAACGGGTTGAATGCCGGTTTATCATCATCTTTCTCTGAAGAAGCTCTCGTGAGAACAGGAAGTGCCGGTCCGGTTCTGCTTCTGCTTGTCCATAGCCTTCTGAAATGGCCGGTGAATTCAGCCGATGACGAAGAAGTGGAACCGACAAAGCATAGAGCAGACGGAGAAGGAGAGAGAAGAGAGAGTGTCATCGTGATGAGTGGAGGGAGTTTGAATCCAACGAACACCACTAGCTTTTTATTGATTCTGAATATTCTTTATAGCGTGGAAAATAAATGGATAAATCTTGAAATAGGCTTTTGGACATGCGTATTATTTGCAAAATATTGAAAATTACTACTTCTATACTTTGATAATTTCTTTTGAAAGTTTGTCAATTATTTCAAGTGATTTCAAGATAATTTTATCCATGGTCATTGAATTTTTGTGTTTGTTACCCAAAAGTCACTTTTCTATTTTTTGTTACGTAAAAATTATTCAACTTTGTGTTCATTACACAAAAGTCACTTTTCTTTTTTTTGTTACACAAAAATCATTTTACTTTGTTCTGGTTATCACAAAAGTCACATTTTTAATTGAAAAGTCTATTATGCCCTTGATATTATATAAACCTTCATATTTATGTAATACCTCCTATATTATATACTATATAATATATTTTTAACTATGTATTTTATTTATAAATAAAATAACTTAATATTATTTTATTTATTATTTTTATAATATATTCGTTAATTTAATTTTTTCTTAAAGTTAATTTTCAAAATATATTAGTAGCGTTATTAAATTTGTTAGTAACTTTAATATATATTAGTAGAGAAATAAATTGGCAAGTACATTTCCGTGAGAAAATTCGCAAGTAAACAAACAAAGAAAATGAGGAAAAAATCATATGTTAATCTGAAGGTAAATCCCTAGGTACTACATGCGAATTTAGCAGGGATATTTTCTTGGGGATTTACCTGGGCAATTGATTATTTGGGAAATTACATTACTAGAAATTCGAGAAAAAGTGTCCAAAAAAATCGACCAAAGTTGGTCGGTAATGGCCAATAATCGTCCAAAATGCGACCATTAACGTGTGGTCGGTATTTTGAAGGTCGTAAGGGAATACCGGACAAAGTTGGTCGGAAATTACCGACCAACTTTGGTTGGTCAATTAAATTCAAAAAAAAAAAAAGAATTGCTGGAAAAAAATATTTTATAACGCTACTAATATATCTTGAAAATTAAAGTTAAGAAAAAATTAATTATACGAGTATATTATAAAAATAATAAATAAAATAATATTAAGTTATTTTATTTATAAATAAAATACATAGTTAAAAATATATTATATATTATACAATTGAAGGTATTACATAAATATGAAGGTTTATATAATATCAAGGGCATAATAGATGTTTCAAGTAAAAATGTGACTTTTGTGATAACTAGAGCAACGTGAAATAATTTTTGTGTAACAAAAGAAAGAAAAGTGACTGTTGTGTAATGAAGACAAAGTTGAATGATTTTTACGTAACAAAAAAAAGAAAAGTGACTTTTGGATAACAAACACAAAAGTTCAATGATCGTGGATAAAAAAGTTTAACAATTGCTTTGAGGAGTATTTCGTTAAAACAATAATTTTCACTCAAAATTTTTAGAATTTTAAGGAAAACTAGTTTTCATACCTGCACGTTGCGCAGAGAATATTAAATATAATTTTTTATTAAAAAATTGTTACTTGAAAACAACGACGAAAAGAAGCATGTAAATGATATTATTTTACGAGCATGGAAATACACTGTGTATTCTATCCAAATTATAATTTTTTCCTTGAATTACAATTTTGTTATTTAAGTACTTGAAAAAATTGAAAAAAAAAATCAGGATAACGTTTGTATGTGATGACCCGATAGGTCATCTTATGTTTTAGAACCTAATTATGCGCTTTGAAGCCCTAAAAACCTCATTTAAATCCTCCTCGATTTGCATGCGCAGTCCTTGCGTGTTTCCTAAAAGTTTTATGTTAAAAACTGTGAAAAATATGAAATTTTGCTTTAGAAACCATTTGAGTTGACTTTGGTCAATAGAGCAAACGGACCACGATTCGTCTATTGACGATGCCGGTGGACCCGTATCGTGATTTGGGAATTGGGCGTATGCCCGGAATCGAATTCGAAAGTCCCTAGCCCGAGTTATCGGACTTTGTTGAAATTTAAAAGTTAAAGACTTAATGAATTTGAAATGTTTGACCAGTGGTTGACTTTTTAGATATCGGGTCCGTATTTTGGTTCCGGAATCCGGTATAGGTCCAATACCATATTTATGACTTGTCTATAAAATTAGGTGAGAAACGGAGTTGGTTTGACGTGATTCGGACGTCCGGTTGTGAAAATAGAAATTTTAAAGTTTTCATGAAAATTTCATTTGATTTGGTGCTCAATTCGTAGTTCTAGGTGTTATTTTGGCGATTTGATGCGCGAGCTAGTTTGTATGATTTTTCAGACTTGTGTGCATGTTTGGTTTGGAGCCCCGAGGGCTCGAGTGAGTTTCGGATAGGCTACCGAGTGAAATTTGACTTAGAAATGTTGCTGGTATTTCCAGTTCTGGTGCAGGCCTCTGATCTCGCATTTGCGACCTCTGAGGGGTTCGCATTTGCGAGCTACTCATTGCAAATGCGAAGAGTAGCTGTGCCACATTGAGTTCGCATTTGCGAAGTGGGACAGGAGGGGCAGTGATCGCAAATGCGATCAAGTGGTCGCATTTGCGGAGGGTCAGAGTTCGCATTTGCGAACGATTCTTCGCATTTGCGAAGAAAGCAGAAATGTGAAGGTCTTCGCAATTGCGATGGATTCTTCGCATTTGGGGGGCTCGCATTTACGAACCCCAGGTCGCAAATGCGACATCTGCAACTAATCAAATATGATTCTTCAAATTTTCAAACTCAAGAACTCTAGAGGCCATTTTCCAAAGAACTTTTCTTTCCCAAATCATTGGTAAGTGATTCTAAACTAGTTTTTTTCAATCTTCCACTACATTTCCTTAGATTTCAAGCAAAAATCTTGTGTTTTCATGGTGGAAATTGGGAGTTGTGGGTAGAATTAGGGATTTTTGTAAATTGGGGATTTAGACCTCAAATTGAGGTCGGATTCCAAAATAAATTACATAACCGAGCTCGGGTGTGAATGTGTACTAGGGTTTTGGTCCGAATTTCGGGTTTGGACCAAGTCGGACCGGGTGTTGACTTTTGTTGACTTTTTCAATAATGACCTAAATTGAATTCGTTACATTAGTGGGTAGTTCATAAGGCTTAATTTGAATCGTTTGGTTGGTAAATTGCTAGATTCTATTGGTTTGGAGGCTTGTTTGAGAGACAAAACGGTGGTTGAGCTTTGAGTTTGGTCTTTGGAGCGAGGTAAGTGTTGTGGTTAACCTTGACTTGAGGGAATATGACTTGTTTGTCTATTTGCTACATGTTTAGATGTTGGGTACAACGTATATGTGAGGTGACGAGTACTTATGCGTTGTTGTCGGATTAAAGCATGTGGGTGGGAATTGATTCCTTGTAATTATTGCTTCTTTGATCATGTTATCCATGTTTAGACTAGTTGTTGTTTAATTGATCATTCTTTATCATGTTTACGGATTCTTGGTGATAATTGAATATTGATTTTAAAGTTGAGGTTGGTATTGTGGAACCAAATGTTGAAGTAAGGCTTGTTCTTGTTATTCTATCTCCCTGTTGTTATTTGTTCATTGCTTTATGGTAAGGGAGAGTATTAATGCACGTAGGGTGATGTTGTGCCATATTGTGAGTGTTAACGCACGAAGGGTGATGTGGTGCCATATTTTGAGTGTTAATGCACGAAGGGTGATGTCGTGCCATGTTATGAGAGTTAATGCACGAAGGGTGATGGCGTGCCATATCTATTAATTTATATGGTGAGGTTGAGAATAAAAGCACGAAGGGTGATGCCGTGCAGTTTCATTGTTTCACTGTGAGGTTGAGAGTAAAAGCACGAAGGGTGATGTCGTGCACTTTTCCTTACTGCATTTAATTATTTTCACCGGTCAAAGGCATATTGATTGTCCTGGTTATCATTTCTACTGAAATTCTCATATCTTGTATCCTCCTTTAGCATGTCCCCCTCCCGATATTACTTGTCTAGCTCTTATTTGTTGTTATTTGGTACATATACTGTTATCTGCACAGGTTTATTATGTAGGTGTCTTGTCATAGCCTCGTCACTACTTCGTCGAAGTTAGGCTCGACACTTATGAGTACATGGGTCAAATTTACTCATACTACACTCTGCACTTATTGTGCAGATTTTGGTACCGGCCCTAGCTGATCGTGAGTTTAGCAGCTGAACTTGCTCGTCAGAAGACCCAAGGTAGATTTGCTGGCGTCCGCAGATCCTGGAGTATCTTCCTAGTCTTATTTTTTACTATTTCTTTTCTTTCAGAATAGTTTATTTTCTTTCAGACTCTGTTTGTAGTAAATCATAGTAGCTCGTGAGTTGTGACTCCAGATCCTAAATGTATCAGATATTATGGGTTTTGTTATTCCACAAATCAGTTTTAGCTTCTGTTTAGCTTTATTGTTCTTGTTATTGAAATTGGATGAAGTTGACTTAAGAATCCTCTAACGTTGGCTTGCCTAGCAAGTGAAATGTTAGGCGCCATCACGGTCCCGAAGGTGGGAATTCCGGATCGTGATAAGTTGGTATCAGAGCACTAGGTTGCCTAGGTCTCATAATTCACGAGCAGGCTTAGTAGAGTTTGGAGGATCGGTACGGAAACGTCTGTACTTATCTTCCAGAGGCTATGAAGTTTAGGAACAAATTTCACTTATATTCTTCTCTGTTGTGCGATTTTGCTCTCTCATTTCTAATTGAACTCTTCTACTCTTGTTCTCTTGCAGATGGCGAGAACACGTATTGCATCTTCAGCTGAGCAACAGTAAGAGCCCCAGTGGCAGCTCCTACGAGGGGTAGAGGTCGAGGTCGAGGTCGTTCTAGAGGCCGGGGCAGGGGCAGAGCTCAACCCAGAGCTCGAGTAGCAGCGCCAGCAGCGGAGCCTCAGGTGGAGTTTGATGAGGAGGTTCCAGCCCAAACTGTGCCAGTTGGACCAACTCAGGTCCCGGAGGGGTTCATCGCCACCCCAGTGCTTTAGGATGCTTTGGTCCGTTTAGTGGGCCTTATGGAGAGTGTGGCACTGGATGGCACATTACCTATGGCAACAGCCGTCTCTCACGCTGGGGGAGGAGCGCAGACTCCCGCTACTCACACTCCGGAGCAGATGGCTCTCCAGTTTCAGACTCAGCAGCTCAGCCCGTTGGGGTAGTTCAGCCGGTAGCTGCAGCACAGGCCGGTGATGGACCAGCTATGTCTTCTGAGGGCTTATTGAGATTGGATAAGTTTACCAAGCTCTTCCCAGTTCACTTCAGTGGTGCACCTTCTGAGGACCTACAAGATTATTTTAACCGCTGCCATTAGGTGCTGCGGAACATTGGGATAGTTGAGACCAATGAGGTCGATTTTGTTGTGTTCTAGATGATGGGTTCCGCCAAGAGATGGTGGAAGGACTTTGTATATCGACCGGACCACCTGGGTTGCCTGCTTTTACTTGGGACCAGTTCTCTCAGATATTTCTTGAGAAGTTCCTTCCTATCACACTGAGAGAGGACTATCGAAGGCAGTTCAAACGTCTTCAGTAGAGCACTATGTCTGTCACCAAGTATGAGACTCGCTTTGTGTATCTGGCCCGTCATGCTATTCTTCTGCTTCCTATTGAGAGAGGGGTGAGGAGTCTTATTGAGGGACTTGCTCAGCCTATCAAGCTGCATATGGCCAAGGAGACTGGGAGTGAGATTTCTTTTCAGACGGCTGCCAATGTCGCCGGGCGAGTCGAGATGGTTCTAGCACAGGGGGGAGGTCATGGGTCTGACAAGAGGCCTCGTCATTCTGGTGGATTCATTGGTGCCTCATCTGGAGGAAGGGGTACTTTTGGTAGAGGCCATCCTCCCAGGCCATTTCATTCTGCACTCCAGGCATCCCACGGTGCTTCGGGTGGTCGTGGCCCTCATATGCATTATTCCGACCAGCTAGCCTACAGTGCACCACCAGCTCCTATTAGTGCACCTCCGCTCCAGTGTTTTCACGGTGGTTACTCAGGCCGACAGGATCAGTTTCAGGTTCAACAGTCACAGCAGCCGAGGTCCTGTTATACTTGTGGTGATCCGAGGCACATTGCTAGATTTTTCCCTCGAGCATCGAGCAATTCTCAGCATCAGGGTTCGTGCTAGGTCCCGACACCAGGTGCTTCGCCGCCCGCTCAGCTGTTTAGGGGTATGGGTCAGGCAGCTAGAGGTGGAAGTCAGGCCATTAGAGGTGGAGGTCAGGCCGCTAGAGGTGGAGGCCAGCCAGCCAGGGCCTGTTCTCGAGATGTAGTTCATAGTGGTGGGACCCAGCCCCGATGTTATGCCTTTCCAGCTAGGCCTAAGGCTAAGTCATCTGACGCGGTTATCACATATACGATTTCAGTTTGTTGTAGAGATGCCTCAGTTCTATTTGATCTGGTTTCTACATATTCCTACGTGTCATCCTATTTTGCTTCATATTTGGTTGTGCCTCGTGATTCTTTGAGTACTCCGGTGTATGTGTCCACACCCGTGGGTGATGCTATTATTTTAGACCGTGTTTATCGTTCGTGTGTAGTCACCATTAGGAGTCTTGAGACTCGTGTAGATCTCCTACTTCTCGATATGGTTGATTTTGATGTCATTTTGGGTATGGATTGGCTGTCACCTTATCATGCTATATTGGATTGTCTTGCCAAGACGGTGACCTTAGCCTTGCTGGGGTTGCCTCGATTAGAGTGGAGAAGGACTCCTAGCCATTCTACTAGCAGGGTTATCTCTTATATGAAGGCTTGGCATATGGTCGAGAAGGGGTGTCTAGCTTATTTGGCTTATGTCCGCGATTCTAGTGCGGAGGTTCCTTCCATGGATTCAGTACCGGTTGTTCGTGAGTTTCCAGAGGTGTTTCCTGCAGACTTGCCGGGGATACCACCCGACAGAGATATCGACTTCTATATTGATTTGGCCCCGGGCACTCAGCCCATTTCTATTCCGACATATCGTATGGCCCCGCCAGAGTTGAAGGAATTGAAGGAGCAGTTGCAAGATTTACTTGATAAGGGCTTCATTAGACCTAGTGTCTCGCCCTGGGGTGCGCCTGTGTTGTTTGTGAAGAAGAAGGATGGATCGATGAGGATGTGCATAGGTTACCGGCAATTGAACAAACTCACCATCAAGAACAAGTACCCATTGCCAAGGATTGATGACTTATTTGATCAGCTTCAGGGTGCCAAGGTGTTTTCAAAGATCGATTTGAGATCTGGCTACCATCAGTTGAGGATTAGGGCATCTGATGTCCCTAAGACAACTTTTCGGACTCGGTATGGGCATTATGAGTTTCTAGTGATGTCATTTAGGCTAACAAATGCCCCAGTACCATTTATGGATTTGAAGAACCGGGTGTTCAAGCCCTATTTGGATTCCTTTGTGATTGTGTTTATTGATTATATCTTGATCTACTCCCGCAGTCGAGAGGAGCATGAGCAGCATCTTCATATCATTCTTTAGACTCTGAGAGATGGCCAGTTATATGCTAAGTTTTCAAAATGTGAGTTTTAGTTGAGCTCGGTCTCTTTCTTGGGGCACGTTGTGTCGGCAAAGGGTATTCAGGTGGATTCTAAGAATATTGAGGCAGTTCAGAACTGGCCTAGACCCACTCCAGCTACAAAAATCCAGAGTTTCTTGGGATTGGCGGGTTATTACCGTCGATTTCTAGAGGGGTTTTCATCTATAGCAGCCCCGTTGACCAGGTTGACCCAGAATGGTGCCTCGTTCAGATGGTCAGACGAGTGTGAAGCGAGCTTTCAGAAGCTCAAGACTGTTTTGACTACGGTGCCGGTGCTGGTGTTGCCCACAGGTTCAGGGTCATACGATATATTGTGATGCATCTCGTATTGGACTTGGTACGGTATTGATGCAGGATGGCAGGTTGATTGCATATGCGTCGCGAAAGCTGAAGGATCACGAGAAGAATTACCCTGTTCATGACTTAGAACTGGCAGCCATTGTTCATGCGCTGAAGATTTGGAGGCACTATCTTTACCGCGTGTCGTGTGAGGTATTCACGGATCATTGGAGTTTGCAGTACTTGTTCAAACTAAAGGAGCTCAATTTGAGGCAGAGGAGTTGGTTGGAGTTATTTAAAGACTATGATATCACCATCTTGTATCATCCCGGGAAGGCCAATGTGGTGGCCGATGCTTTGAGTAGGAAGTCAGTGAGTATGGGCAGCCTTACGTACATTCCAGTCGGTGAGTTATCGCTTGCATTAGATGTTCAGGCTTTGGCCAATCAGTTCGTGAGGTTGGATGTTTCTGAGCCAGCCGTGTTCTAGCTTGTACAATCGCTCGGTCTTTATTTTTTGAGCACATCAGGGAGCGGCAGTATGATGACCCTCATTTGCTTGTCCTTAGGGACACAATGCGGCACGGTAATGCCAAGCAGGTTACGGTTGGAGATGATGGAGTTTTGAGGATTCAGGGTCGTGTTTGTGTGCCTAATGTGGATGGACTTCGTGAGTTGATTCTAGAGGAGGCCCACAGTTCCCGGTATTTTATTCATCCGGGCGCCACCAAGATGTATCAGGACTTGCGGCAGCATTATTGGTGGAGGAGGATGAAGAAGGATATAGTTGCATATATAGCCCGGTGTCTAAATTGTCAGCAGGTAAAGTATGAGCATCAGAGACTTGGTGGTTTGCTTCAGAAGTTAGAGATTCCTGAGTGAAAGTGGGAGCGTATCACTATGGATTTCGTTGTTGGACTCCCACGGACTTAGAGGAAGTTCGATGCAGTTTGGATCATTGTGGACAGGCTAACCAAGTCAGCACATTTCATTCCTCTGGCAGTTACCTATTCTTCAGAGCGGTTGGCTGAGATTTACATCTGCAAGATCGTCCGTCTTCACGACGTGCCTGTGTCTATCCTTTCTAATCGGTACGCAGTTTACCTCGTATTTTTGGAGGGCATTACAGCGTGAGTTGGGCACGCAAGTTGAGTTGAGTACAATATTTTATCCTCAGACGGACGGACAGTCCGAGCGCACCATTCATATATTGGAAGATATGCTCAGCGCTTGTGTTATAGACTTCGGAGGCTCTTGGGATCAGTTCTTTCCACTTTCGGAGTTTGCCTACAATAACATCTATCAGTCGAGCATCTAGATGGCTCCCTATGAGGCATTATATGGTAGATGGTGTCGATCGCTAGTTGGATGGTTTGAGCTGGGGGAGGCTCGCTTATTGGGTACAGATTTGGTACAGGATGCCTCGGATAAGGTCAAGATTATTCAGGATAGACTTCGCACAGCTCAGTCCAGGTAGAAGAGTTATGCCGACCGTAGAGTTCGTGATGTTGCATTCATGGTCGGAGAGCGGGTGTTGCTCCGGGTTTCACCCATGATGGGTGTAATGAGGTTCGGAAAGAAGGGCAAAACGAGACCTAGATATATCAGACCTTTTGAGATTCTTCAGAGAGTGGGTGAGGTGGCTTACAAGCTCGCATTACCACCCAATTTATCAGTAGTTCATCCAGTATTCCATGTGTCCATGCTTCGGAAGTATCACGGCGATCAGTCCCACGTGTTATATTTTAGATCTGTCCAGTTGGACAAGGATTTGACTTACGAGGAGGAGCTGGTGGCTATTCTAGCCCAGCAGGTTCGTCAGTTGAGATCGAAGAGCTATCATTCATTTCGAGTGTAGTAGAGAGGTCAGCCCGTCGAGGTAGCTACTTGGTAGTCCGAGTCGGACATGCGGAGTAGATATCCCCACCTTTTCACCAGCCCAGGTACTTTTCTATGTCCATTCGAGGACGAACGATTATTTTAGAGGTGGAGAATGTGATGCCCCGATAGGTCATCTTATGTTTTAGAACCTAATTCTGTGCTCTGAAGCCTTCAAAATCTTATTTTAACCCTCCTCGATTTGCCTGCGCAGTCCGGTCGTGTTTCCAGAAAGCTTTTGTGTTAAAAACTGTAAAAAAATATGAAATTTTGCTTTGGAAACCGTTTGAGTTGACTTTGGTCAATAGTTTGAGCAAACAGACCCGGATTTGTATTTTGAGGGTCCCAGTGGGTCTGTATCGTGATTTGGGACTTGGGCGTATGCCCGAAATCAAATTCGGAAGTCCCTAGCCCGAGTTATCGGACTTTGTTGAAATTTGAAAGTTAAAGACTTAATGAATTTGAAATGTTTGACCAACGGTTGACTTTTTAGATATCGGGTCCGTATTTTGGTTCCGGAACCCGGTATAGGTCCAATACCATATTTATGACTTGTCTGTGAAATTTGGTGAGAAACGAAGTTGGTTGACGTGATTCGGACGTCCGGTTGTGAAAATAGAAGTTTCAAAGTTTTCTTGAAAATTTCATTTGATTTGGTGCTCAATTCCTAGTCCTAGGTGTTATTTTGGCGATTTGATCGCGCGACCAAGTTCGTATGATGTTTTTAGACTTGTGTGACTGTTTTGTTTGGAGCCCTGAGGGCTCGGGTGAGTTTCGGATAGGCTACCGAGTGAAATTGGACTTAGAAATGTTGCTGGTATTTCCAGTTCTGGTGCATGCCTCTGATCTCGCATTTGCGAGATCAGGCATCGCATTTGCGACCTCTGAGGGGTTCGCATTTGTGAGCTGCTCATCGCAAATGTGAAGAGTAGCTTGGCCACATTGAGTTCGCTTTTGCGAAATATACTTCGCATTTGCGAAGTGGGACAGGAGGGGCAGTGATCGCAAATGCAATCAAGTGGTCGCATTTGCGGAGGGTCAAAGTTCGCATTTGCGAAGAAAGCAGAAATGTGAAGGTCTTTGCAATTGCGATGGATTCTTCGCATGGGGGGGGGGGGGGGGGAGGGCTCGCGTTTGCAACCCCAGGTCGCAAATGTGACATCTGCAACTGATCAAATATGACTTAGACGGGATTTTTGGTTCATTCTTCAAATTTTCAAACTCAAGAACCCTAGAGGCGATTTTCCAAAGAACTTTTCTTTCCCAAATCATTGGTAAGTGATTCTAAACTAGTTTCTTTCAATCTTCCACTACATTTTCTTAGATTTCAACCAAAAATCTTGTGTTTTCATGGTGGAAATTGGGAGTTTTGGATAGAATTAGGAATTTTTGTAAATTGGGGATTTAGAACTCAAATTGATGTCGGATTCCAAAACAAATTACATAACCGGGCTCGGGGGTGAATGGCGCGTTTTGGTCCAAATTTCAGGTTTGGACCAAGCGGGCCCGGGTGTTGACTATTGTTGACTTTTTCAATAATGAGCTAAATTGAATTCTTTACATTCGTGGGTAGTTCATAAGGCTTAATTTGAATCGTTTGGTTGGTAAATTGTTAGATTCTATTGGTTTGGAGGCTTGTTTGAAAGGCAAAGCGGTGGTTGAGCTTTGAGTTTGGTCTTTGGAGCGAGGTAATTTTCGTGGTTAACCTTGACTTGAGGGAATAAGACTTGTTTGTCTATTTGCTACATGTTTAGATGTTGGCTACAACGTATATATGAGGTCATGAGTACTTATGCGTTGTTGTCGGGTTAAAGCGTGTGGGTGGGACTTGATTCCTTGTAATTATTGCTTCTTTGATCATGTTATCCATGTTTAGACTAGTTATTATTAAATTGATCACCTCTTATCATGTTTACGGATTTTGGGTGATAATTGAGTATTGATTTCAAAGTTGAGGTTGGTATTGTGGATCAAATGTTGAAGTAAGGCTTGTTCTTATGATCCTATCTCCCTGTTGTTATTTGTTCATTGCTTTATGGTAAGGGAGAGTGTTAATGCACGAAGGGTGATGCCGTGCCATATTGTGAGTGTTAATGCACGAAGTGTGATGACCCAAAAGGTCATAACTCATTTTTGAAAGTAAATTCTGTGTTCTGAGGCCTTAAAAACCTCTTTTTATCCTACCTCGATTTGCGTGCGTAGTCTGGGCGCGTTTCTGGGAAGCTTTTATGTGAAAACTAAGTAAAATATGGAAATTGGCTTTTAAAATTTAATAAAAGTTGACTTTGGTCAACATTCTTGGTAAACGGACCTGGACCCATGATCCGACGGTCTCGTAGGGTCCGTAGAAAAATATGGGACTTGGGCGTATGCCCGGAATTGAATTCCGAGGTCCCAAGCCCGAGAAATAAATTTTTGAAAGAAATTGTTTAACTGAAATTATAAGAGTTTTTAGAAATTTGAATGTGTTTAAATTTGATGGTATCGGGCCCGTAGTTTGGTTCCGGAGCCCGATACAGGTCATATATGACATTTAAGTTGAGTTTGTAAAATTTGGTAAAGATCGGAATTGGTTTGGTATAAAACGGACCTATAGTTGAAAAAAATAGTAATTTTGATGCTCTTGAGTGATTTCATGAATTTGAGGTTTAATTCATAGATGTTGATGTTATTTTGATGATTTGATCGCACGAGCAAGTCCGTATGATGTTTTTGGACTTGCGTGCATGTTTGGTTCGGAGCCCCGAAAGCTCGGATGAGTTTTGGATAGGCCACGGAGTGCACTAGATTTAAAAATAACTGTTGCAGGTCCAGAGAAGTTGCAGGTCTCTGAACCAGGTTTCTGGGTCCGTAGTAAATCTTCGCGACCGCGGTAGGGTCTTCGCGACCGTGGTGGGTTTCTATGCGGTCCGCGGTGAGCAAGGCTATGACTTCGCGGCCGCGCTCGATATTTCGCGGTCCGTGGTGGAGCTCCGCGGCCGCGGTCCTTTTCATGCGGTCCGCTGTGAGGGTCTGAGAGGAGTATATAAACGGATTTCAGCCATTTTTCATTTTTTCAAAAACCTAAAACACAAGAGGCGGTTTTTCAAACACTCTTTCTTGCTCAAAACACAAGTAAGTAATTTTAAACTCATTCCTTTCACTCCTTAACTTCTTTTTACAAGATTTCATCCTAGAATCTAGGGTTTTCATGGTGGAATTGGGACTTTTGGGTAGAACTTAGGATTTTCAAATTTTGGGGATTTGGACCTCGATTTGAGGTCCGATTTCAAAACAAATTATATATTTGAGTTCGTGGGTGAATGGGTAATCGGATTTTGGTTCGAACCTCGGGTTTTGACCATGTGGGCCCGGGGTCGATTTTTCACTTTTTGGGAAAAACTTTAGAAAACCTATTTTCATGCATTAGAATTGATTCATTTAGCATTTATTAATAGTATTAATTAAATTGTGGCTAGATACAAGCGAATTGGTGATGAAAACAAGAGGTAAAGCGGTAGTTGAGGCTTGAATTGTGTTCGTGGAATCGAGGTAAGTGTTTGGTCTAACCTTAGCTTGAGGGATTAGGAGTTGTGTCTTATTTGCTATGTGTTAATTGTTGAGTACGACGTATAGTCATGGTGACGAGTATCTATACGTCGGTGTCAAGCATGCCCGTTAGTCTTATATTATGATAAATGTGACTCCGTTTCGTATTGTTCATGCTTTATATGATGATATCTATTGTTGAACAAGGCTTGTGGAAGTATTATTGGTAATTGAACATTGTAGAGCGTTGGCTCAAGTTGTGAATAGAGTTGTGAAGTAATTGTGGAAAAAAGAAGAGGTTTATGATATTGTCTCCCTTGCTGGGATATTATTGCTTTTGATATTATCTCCCTTGCCGGGATGTTATTATTCATGATATTGTTTCCCTTTCCGGGATATTGTTGTTATGCTATTGTTCCCTTGCCGGGATTCTATTATGATTTTATTGATTCCCTTGACCGTATTGCTTTGTGATTGTTGCTTAGGTAAGGAAGAGTGTAAAAGCACGAAGGGTGATGCCGTGCATGATATTTGTGAGAGAGTGTTAATGCACGAAGGGTGATGTCGTGCCGATATTGTGAGGTAAAAGCACGAAGGGTGATGCCGTACCGCACGATGTACAATGCCGTGCCATGATATGAGTGATAATGCACGAAGGATAATTCCGTGCCATGATTATGTGAGGTAAAAGCACGAAGGGTGATGCCCTGCCGATTATATTGATTCTTATAGTGAGGACGAGAGTAAAAGCACGAAGGGTGATGCCGTGCACTTGCCCTTGATTTTCCTGATTCTTGTGGATAATTGAGTTATGATGTTCTTTACGTTTATTTATTGGTTTTCTGTGGTTACTTGATTTTATTGTGATGTTATTGATTCCCTTGCCCAAATTGCTTTGTGATTGTTGCTTGGGTGAGGAAGAGTGTAAAGCACGAAGGGTGATGCCGTGCATGATATTTGTGAGAGAGTGTAAAGCACGAAGGGTGATGTCGTGCCGATATTGTGAGGTAAAAGCACGAAGGGTGATGCCGTACCGCACGATGTACAATGCCGTGCCATGATATGAGTGATAATGCACGAAGGATAATTCCGTGCCATGATTATGTGAGGTAAAAGCACGAAGGGTGATGCCCTGCCGATTATATTGATTCTTATAGTGAGGACGAGAGTAAAAGCACGAAGGGTGATGCCGTGCACTTGCCCTTGATTTTCCTGATTCTTGTGGATAATTGAGTTATGATGTTCTTTACGTTTATTTATTGGTTTTCTGTGGTTACTTGATTTTATTGTGATGTTATTGATTCCCTTGCCCAAATTGCTTTGTGATTGTTGCTTGGGTGAGGAAGAGTGTAAAGCACGAAGGGTGATGCCGTGCATGATATTTGTGAGAGAGTGTAAAGCACGAAGGGTGATGCCATGCACTTGTCTTTGATTTCCTGATCCTTGCTGATAATTTAGTTATAGTGTTCTTTACATTTATCTATTGGATTTCTGTTGTTACTTGATATTTCCCCACAGCATGTTTCCCCTTCCCATCTTTAACTACTAGTCTCTGTCAATATTACTTGATGTATGTGATATAACTGCACAAGTTTAATTGATAGTCTTGTCCTAGCCTCGTCACTACCTCGCCGAGGTTAGTTAGACACTTACCAGCACATGGGGTCGGTTGTGCTGATACTACACTCTGCACTGTGTGCAGATCCCGGTGCTGTAGCTTTTGGACCACAGTGAGGTTGCTGCCTTCAGTCCAGTGGCGGAGACCCGAGGTAGTCCTGCAGGCGTCCGCAGGCCTTGGCGTCTCCTTCTATCTTTCCATACTATTTCTTTTATGTACTTCAGAAATAGCGTTGTATTTATTTTTCGGACCCCTATTTGTACTATTCTTAGACGGTCTGTGAGATTGTGACACCAATTCTGGGTAGCTTATGTTTATGGATTAGTATCAGCATTATTATTAAATTGTTGCATTTCAATCTTCTACTTTATTATTTCCGATGTTTATATAATGTTTATTCACAATTGTTAAGGGATTAAAAATGAAAAGGGTTAAATAACTGGAATAATTGGCTTGCCTAGCTTTCACTAGTAGGCGCCATCACGACTCCCGAGGGTGGAAAATCCGGGTCGTGACACGAAGGGTGATGCCATGCCTATTGTAAGTATTAATGCACGGAGGGTGATGTCATGCCATATTGTGAGTGTTAATGCACGAAGGGTGATGTCGTGCCATGTTATTAGAGTTGATGCACGAAGGGTGATGCCGTGCCATATCTATTGATTTATATGGTGAGGTTGAGAGTAAAAACACGAAGGGTGATGCCGTGCAGTTTCACTATTTCACTGTGAGGTTGAGAGTAAAAGTACGAAGGGTGATGCCGTGTACTTTCCCTTAGTGTGTTTAATTATTTTCACTGGTCAAAGGCATATTAATTGTCCTGGTTATCATTTCTGCTAAAATTCTCATATCATGTATCCCTCTTTAGCATGTCCCCCTCCCGATATTACTTGTCTAGCTCTTATTTGTTGTTATTTGGTACATATACTGTTATCTGCACAGGTTTATTATGTAGGTGTCTTGTCATAGCCTCGTTACTACTTCGTCGGGGTTAGGCTCGACACTTACGAGTACATGGGGTCGGTTGTACTCATACTATACTCTCCACTTATTGTGCAGATTTTTGTACCGGCCCTAGCTGATCATGAGGTTAGTAGCTGGACTTGCTCGTCAGAAGACCCAAGGTAGATCTGCTGGCGTCCGCAGACCCTGGAGTCTCTTCCTAGTCTTATTATTTTGCTATTTCTTTTCTTTCAGAACAATGTATTTTCTTTCAGACTTTGTTTGTAGTAAATCATAGTAGCTCATGAGTTGTGACTCCAGATCCTAAATGTATCAGATATTATGGGTTATATGTTATTCCACCAATCAATTTTAGCTTCTGTTTAGCTTTATTGTTCCTGTTATTGAAATTGGCTGAAGTTGACTTAAGAATCCTCTAACGTTGGCTTGCCTGGCAAGTGAAATATTAGGCGCCATCACGGTCCCGAAGGTGGGAATTCCAGGTCGTGACATTGTATTTAACAATATTTATCAACTTTTTATTTTCTTCATGAAATAGTAGATAGCATTATTATATAAACCCGTCAACTGATAAATATTGGTACAACAATATGAAAACAGACGAGCAATAAAATAATGAATAGGTTGAAAAGTTGTCTGATTTGGTAGATATATATTCCTTGGATAAAGTTTTCGCCAACCAAAAAACTTTGCTATGGTACACAATTTTATTTATATATTGTTGGTAACAATTATCATCGTTTGCTGAAATCTGCTCGCATAGTTGGATTAAATAGAAATTTTGAGAATAATAGGTTTTTAATTAAGAAGATGTTGGTGATGGAGTTAAGGGCAATATTTTTTTTTTTTTTAAAGATGTAGCTTTTGGGGTTAGGTATTTTTTAGTAATAAAGTTAATTACTTATCTATTAAAATTTAAATATTAAATCAATCTTTTTAGGCATTTTGCCGCTTGGATAATTTTGCAGATTCATAATTTTTACTTCGTCCAAAATATATGTTCTTTTATTATTTTGTATAAAATGTATCAATATTTTTAGATTTTTTTTTACATTATATGGAATAGGCAATTAGACTTTTCTTCTATTTTATTTTCAATATAAAGTTTTAATTTTTATATTTTTACTATGTTGCTTGTAATATTTTAAATTAAAAAATAGTAACTAATATTAACAATACACAGTGCATAATTTAATTTTTTTAAATTTAAATTCAAAAAGAAACTAATTATTACCTAACCTAATTAATTTTTTCCTGAAATTTCTAAGTGGCCTTTTATTATATTGCAACTGGCTTAATAAATTGTCTTTGCCTCTCCTACTATATATAGATAGATTTCAATATAAAGTTTTAAATTTTATATTTTTTACTATGTTGCTCGTTATATTTTAAATTAAAAAATAGTAACTAATTATATATTAACAATAAATAGTTAATAATCTAATTTTTTAAAATTTAAATTTAAAAAGAAACTAATTATTATCTAACCTAACTAGTTTTTTTCTAAAATTGCTAAGTGGCTTTTTATTATATTGCCACTTTGCTTACGTTAGTGTCTTTGCCTCTCCTATTATATATAGATAGATATATAGATTTTTTTCTTCTTATTATTTTTATTTTTATTTTAGAATAATTTTAAAACTCTAAATTTGATAACTCAAAAAGGGTAACTAATTTTTTTTTTGGCAAATTCACTAGGCGAGGTGCCTAGGGCTAGTTTTATTAATAATAAAAAGAAACCACATAGAAAAAGTACAAATAAGGGGGACAATAGCATCAGTAGTGTTGCCTATATGCCTTGGCTATATAATCACTCCTCTGCGCCTCACATTGTCTTATGTTGGCAGCCTCATGTAGAGGATCATGGTGTAGCTGCCGGCAAAGTCTCACTAGGGCATATAATATCATAGCCGTTTGGATATTTTTCCAAAGGCATAGGACTAAAGCAACACAAACTGGGTAAACCTTACCTTACTAATCCTATTGAGGCATAAAATAGCCTCATCTACTAGCATGCATGTAAAAAGTAAGAACTATAAAGCACTAAATATTCTATGATCATCACAGAGTTTATAACACACTCTATGATGATATTACAAATGAGTATACTAACATAGTGATAGAATAAAATGTAGTAATAATTAAAGTCTTGTCCCTTCTTGCCCAAGCTTGCAACTTCTTCAAGTTGTAACTCTTTGTCATCTTCATTAACCCTCTTCACAAAATCGTCAAAATTCATAACTTCTTTTTTTTGGATGGTTGGACCTCGTGGATGTAGTTGGGGCAACATGCTTTTGTTTGGCAACTCTCATTGGAAGTCGCCTAACGTTTACTTCCTCAATCACCTTTCCGTCCCAACTCTTCTTCCTTGTATGAGTCTTCTTACTTTTTCCACTGTGCATAGGTGATAAATCACCTTTTTTTGCTGCATGTGCCCGGCATTGTTGCAACATTGCATCTTCCTCTCCATATTCGTAGATATCCCTTCCCACATTCATTGGATGTGAAATTTTTTGAGCAAGATCATGTGTCATATGGGTTTGATCCTGTAGAATTTGACCCATTTTCTCATTGAACGAAAGGTACGAAATTGTATATTTGCCAAAGTTGCCTTGCTTTGTTGTTGTTCTATGCCTTGTATCTTGTTCCTGTTCTTAACCACACGACCAATGCTAAAGGCAGGAGGATTTAGCGAGTTTACAGGTTTGGAACTTACCATCGCGTCCAGTAGTTTTATGTCATCCAAAGTGATCACCGGTGCATTTAAATCCTGCTGCTGCTTTCCAGCATTTGAAGGCAATATTAAAGCAGCTGAAGTGTTTGCATTTTGTTGCTGCTGTCCGGCAATTGACAGTGCTGCTGCATATTGATCATCCACAAAAGTAGCGGCTGGGATGCTTTCAATGATCTGTTGTTGCCCAGCCTTTGTAATCGCTACTGCAATACCTGATGCTAAATCCTGGTGCTGTTGTTCAGCATTTGAAGGTGATATTACAGCATCTGAAGAGTTTGCAATTTGCTGCTGCTGTCCAGTAAAAGATGGTGTTCTGCATATTGATCCTCCACAAAGTAGCAGCTGGTGTTCTTGTAATAATCTGCTGCTGCCCAGGACTATTTGTTACTGCATTTTTCATCAGAGTAGCACCTGTTGTGCTTGTTCCAATATGTTGCTGCCCAGATTTAGGCACAAAAACTAGAGCTTTTGCATTAAGTTTGCTGCTGGAACTTAATATCGTAGAGCTGCCAATTTTTGGCAATGATGGGAGCCAACTGAAAACACACCTTCATATTCACTATCTTGATTAACATCCTGAGATGAATTCCCAGCAAACTCATCACCCCAGTCCTCTTCATCATCATCCTCACGTTGGCCAGCCCAAAGCTTGGATTTGATAACCATCTCCCTCACATTTTCCTATAAAACTTTGTTGTTATTTCCAGTGGACAATATCAAAGTGGACAGCATCAACTGCCCTGGCTCACCTACATATTCACCACAAGAATCCAAAGATTGTGAAGGTACTTCAAATACAGAAGTATTCAATGTGACCAAAGGTTGTTTAACCATAGTATTATTCAACATTATTGCATTCTGGGCATCTTTAATAATTTTTTCCACGTGTGGACTGGAAAAATGCAGTATATGAGTATTAGAACTGTGAGTTGGATTGCCTGTTAGTTCATTCAACAAATTCTTCTTTGAGTCATTTCGTCGAACACCCAAATTCTGAGCCAATTTATCACTATCTTGACCTCCTATTCACTGCAGGAAACTAGAACTAATTGCATGTCAATCCTATCATCTTTTAGGATTGTTGTATCTATTTCATCATCCTTCTCTGCTGCATGTGCTTCAAAAGCATTTGAGCTGGAAAGAAGCATTTCGTCGAACACCTAGAGATTGCTGCCTGGGCGATACCACCCTTTTTGCAGGTGATTTTCTAGCTGTCACCACTTTCCAATCCCCCTCCTTTTTGTTTGTTTTATTACCTTTAGCATCATCAACTGTACCACCAATTTTATCCTCCACAGATATGCCCTTATGTCCAGTATTTTTATTCCCAAAGATCTGGACCTCAACATCACGATTCAAGGCTTGTTGTGTATTTGCTATCTGCACACATTCAGCTATACCATGTGGTTGTTTATCCTCTATATTGGCAGTCTTAGCACCTGAAGTATTTGCATCAAATAATGCCACAACACCTACCAGAGCTTGTCCCGCAGTAGGTCGATCTCCATCTGCCATACCATCCTCTGCATTACATATTTGTGCAGCAACCTCAGCTCGATCAGCAGCATTTTTTAAACTTGTATCAGCTGCACATTCCAACACTTCCTTACCTACATATTGTTGTATCTCCTGATTCACTAATTTAGCATTAGGATCAAATGGCTTTTTAGTAGCAGAACTAGTTGCAACTTTAGTATGATCAAGCTTATCATAGTCTTGCACAACTGGATTCACAACATTAAAAATCCTCGCTAAGGCTGTCTTAGCAGGACATCACGTGTCGGTTTAGGTGGACCCTTATCAATCATTGAAGAATCACCTACAGAGGTACCATCAACTGCACGATTCACCACTCTATCATTGTTCACATTAATAATTTATTTTTCTCCTTCTGTTTGCAATACCTGCTCCTCTACCGGATTTTTGTTTTCTGCTTGAATTAGTTGCACAGCCCTTTTTGCATTAAGAAATTCCCTAGCATCACCTTGTAATTTCTCAACACTGCCTAGGCCCTCAATTTCGTCCCTCTCAACTACATCCTCCTTGCTTTTATCAAGCCTCCAACGACATAATTTTTCATCATGCCCTTGATGTTACAACATGTACAATATTTTGGAAGATTATCATACACAATCTCATGATAATGTTCAATAGTTTTCCCAGGGCTTCTATCAACAATGTGTATCCTAACTCTCTTAGGATGTTTGTCCAGTAGGTCAAGCAAGACCTTAACTCTAGCCGTACTTGGTCGTGTTCTATCTTGAGTCGCTTTGTCCACGGCAAGAGGCTTTCCTACTGCTGAAGCTATGGACATTAACGATTTCTTTGCAAAAAAATTTGCAGGAAGATCAGGTAAAAATATCCATACGACTGCTCTTGATGTCTCTTCACGTGGATTAAAACCTATCGTCCATGGAAAGGTTCTAAAGAAAACTTCATCGCCCTTTGCTTTGACAAAACTAGTAGACCTTGACAGAACCTGAACGAAATCATCAAAGAGATCAAACCTTACCAACATATGTCGATACTCAAGCTATCCAACATTACAGTAGCCTTTGACGTCAAACTATTTTGGTATGGCCTGTCGCAACTCTTGAATGTCTGGTTTTCCATATGAAAACTTAAGAATTAATGCTTGGTGGAATCCTTCTTCAATGGTGAATGCATTAACCTCTTCAATGGTGAATTCAACTGTTGATTCTCTATGAACAATGCTGACAGGAGTCAACTCGATTTTGGACGAAACTGCGGCAGATTTTTTTGGATGAAGCTGGCAGCATAGGTTTATTTTGGCTTAGTGTTAGGGAGTGTTTCATTAGGGTTTTGGATTGTCTCTCCCACAGCCAAAGGCTGGGGAGAGCTCACAACTGCCATGGCTGCCTTAGTGCACCATGAAATCGCCAAGAGAGAGAGGAGAGAGTAACTAATTATTAACAATACATAATGTATAATTTAAATTTTTAAAAATTTTAATTAAAAAAAAGCTAAATAGTACCTAACCTAACTAATTTTGTCCTAAATTGTCAAGTGGCCTATTGTGAGGTTGCCACTTAGATTAATGTGGAGGCTTTTTCCTCTCCTTATAATAATAATAGAAGATATAGATAGATATAGATATTATCTAATATTTAGTATTATTGCATTGTTAATAGAAACTTTTAATAGCATATTACTTTATATAAATTTTTTGTATGGAATTTTTCTTTTTATAATATAATAGAAGATACATATTTTGTATTATTATTCTCAACAATATTTTCTAGATAAATAAACTTTTTGTCGTTAAAAAGAAAAACAAAAAATATTTAAAAAAACAAAGAAAGACAGCTTTTTTTTGTATTTTTACTTTTTAATTTTAAAATAATTTAAAAAATCCAACTTGAACTACTCTCCAATTTGAATGGATATTTTTTTTAATTTTATTTTTTCATTATTATATATTTTATTTTATTATTTTATAGATATTTAAATTCAAATACAATAACCAACAACTAATTATTAACTAAATAACTAATTATTAACTACTTATACCATGTGGCTTTTTTCTAGTCTGCCACGTGGCTTAAGAAGAGGACTTTTTTATCTCCTTTTAATAATATATAGATATAGATTTATATCTAACCAAATTATTCTCTTTGATTACAATAACTAACTTTTTAACTTCACTCAAATATTGTTAATAGACCCTAAATTACATTGATAGTCCTCAATTTGTACATTCTTCTATTTGGGCAGGCAAGGAAGTTCAATAGTGAATAGAATGGCGTAAAATATCATCAAAGATTGTGGTGGAGTAGTATATAATGTATAACCTTTCAATTCTAGACCAAAGCTCTTGAGTTTGAGCTTTGAGAATCCAATCCCTTTGAAAAACTTTTCGACATAAAATCAGACTAATCGGACCTCAAAGCAAATATCGAATGCTAGGTGGAAAACCAAAATAAAATAAGCGAAAAGCAATGCTGACAGAAAGTTTCGGCAATAGATATATGCATCAACACTCACTTTAACTATACATTCAATTAACAAAAAAAATAATATTGTCAAAAATATTATGGATGCAAATCATAAATATATCATAAATTTTATGGTTTGGAGTGAAACTATTATATTCTACAGATCGGCGGTTAGACCGACTATGGCTGTAAGGGACAAAATATTGGCCAGTCAAGAACTCTCATGCTTGGAAGTTAAAAATAGCAAAGATGAGGATGCTAAGATGGATGATAAGGAAAGGAATGAAGTTATTCAGGACAAGGTGGGGGTGACCTCCATGAAAGATAAGATGCAGGAAGTGAGGCTGAGATGGTTCGGACATATGAAGAGAAGAGGCCCAGACGCCCTTGTGATGAGGTGTGCGAGGTTGAGCATTGTAGGCTTAAGGAGATGTAGAGTAAGACCAAAGAAGAATTGGAGAGATGTAATTAGACAGGACATGACACATCTTCAGCTAATGAGGACATGATCCTTGATAGGAGGTTATGGAGGTCCACAATAACGATAGAAGGTTAGTAATAATAGTAGAACGTACTTTCCTTCCATTAATTAATTTACTAGTAAATTAATTTCCTTCTATTCCCAGTAGTTGTAGTATTACTCCTATTTATCTTTTTCTAGGGTTTCTGGTATTATCAAATGTTACTTCTTCCTCGGTTAGTTACTATATCGTTGTCGCTACTATTTCATATGATTTTTTACTATTTTTTTATTCTACAATTTGTTTTACTATTGTAACTATGCTTGTCTGAACCGGGTCTGTTAGAAACAATATCTCTATCTATACAAGATAGGGTAAGGTCTAGATACATACTATCCTGCCCAAACTCTACGTGCGTGAATATATTTAATGCACACTTCAGCAAAACTTCAACAACATGTAGTATTTTTTTTTTACCCGTCTACATGTAACATGTTCTCATCGGAAAAAAAGGAAAAGCAAGACGTTCCTCTAAAATTTGTTCATGACTTTATAGCATGCAACAAAATCAGAATCTCTTTGATCATCCTCCTAACAAGAGCATTGTTTTGGCTAAGATTCTATAAGCTAATTTATTTATTGAATCATTTGATTAGTGTCGTACTTCAAAAATATGTATAAAAAGGTAAGAAACCGCTTACAAAAATAGTTTCATCATCGATTATGAAACAAATTTAAAAGTACTTGGTACAACAAAGATACGATCAATATACAAAAATCTTCGAACATGATCATATGACATAATAATGATTTTTGTAAATACTAAAATTAGTCTAAAACTCGTGTATACATTCCTCGAGGATTAATACAAGCGAAACAACTATATGAAAAATAAAATAATGTGGTAAATCCAGTCATCCAACATGCATACAGGGAACAAAACTTTGTAGCAGATAATCTAGCAAAATATGCGGCACGACAACAACATGGAAGCAGCTTGGAGATTTTTGCAAACCCACCACCTTTTGACATCCACCACTACCGAGCTGACTGCACAGGAGCTGCCACTATAAGACCTGTAAATGCCTGTATTTTTGAATCTCCCCTTGTAAATCCACCACAGGCAGTAGTATCACCCTATAGCCTAACTTCTACTTTTGCTCACAACCTCCCCACTAGGGGAGTAGAAACTAGTTCTATGTCTCTTACTACATGTAATAGCAGTATTACGCGGGAGTCCACTGTGCCCCCACCCCTTATATGCTTCCTACTTAATGCAATAGATTCTCCTTTTAAACCATAAAATTGTAGCATTGGTACATGCTTCACTTAGACTTATTTTCTATAGGTTTCTTTTAAGTTTGCCCTTGTTTTTTAATCCTTTTTCTTTGAAATTTGTTATTGCTATAATGCTATCCAATTATTTTTTATTTGGTCAACCTTAACCTATTTTTTAAAATTTCTCCACTTTGCTCGAACTTAACTATGAACGAAATGACAATTTTGCCCCTATTGTAAAATAGACAGGTGCGAAGCGGCTTTAATCCCCCTCCCCCAAAAAAAATTAATAAAATAACTCTGGCTTTAATCATTCCAGTCGAAGCCTGTATCAGTCCTTCGCCGCTGCCGCCGCTGCCAATTGGGTTCTCTGCCGGCGTTATTGCTCTTTTTCCCCGGCAAGTTCATCCTTTCTTGAGGGCAAAGGTGAGCCCAAAATAGTGGAATATCTCGTTTCAGAGTCTCCATTCTCCAATTTCTCATCTCAATTTTCTGTAGGCCGATGTCAAATTGTCAATCAGTTCACTATATTTCTTTCTCTTTTCCCCCGTTTTCCCCTTCAATTCTAGCTATAAAGCTTTAATTTTTTTTATTTTTATTTTTTTATTTTTTTATGTTTTTCTTTCCTGGTTATTGTCGTTATGGAATAAGAAAATTTGGTAGTCTCTACGATTGTGGTTGACTGTATTTCCGAGATGCAACCTATTACTGTTTAAAAAAACCAGTTTTCTTTTAAAACTAAATAATACTCTCTGAATCTTCTGGGTAAAATATTGACCAGTTAAAGGGGGGAAAATGATTTTTGCTTAGTTTAGCATTACTAATTGGGATCTGAAGCATTTAGAGAGGAGGGTGAATCATGCTTAATCTGGTTCCACAAATGAATGTGCCCTAAAGGTCTAATTTGTGTTCAGTGATAAACTAACAGCATCTAAAACTAAAAGAGCCAGTAAATTGATCACTGCTGCTTTACTATTTTCTCACGCGATAAATAAGGAAGAATTTATGAGCTAATAAGATATACAGTACCTATCAAGCCACAGTGAATAGTTATTTGTTGAATAAAATCCTGAGTTTCAAGGTTTACCATGTACTTCTAAATAATAACACTGTAATCTGCTTTTTGTTGATTGTTATAAAAAAAACTCCTTTTTGTTGATTTATTGCTCATAAATTTAGTTGCATTTATGGAATTCGCTAATTTTTAATGTAGTTTATATCCAATAAGTAATATTGAGGTAATAGTAGGGTGCTTAACATGGATTCTTGCTTGCTTAAACTAAATGGTGAAAGTTACTTGACACTTGAATATTTTATCTTCTTTTTCTCTCTTTATTACTTTTTTACTCTTGACCAACTTTCTTTCTACATGTATCTTGAGTTGGATGCGCACCTTCCTTTGGGAGTTGGATTTGTTGAAGTGATCTGATCACGGGAGTTGTTTTAATTTATTTATTTTTCATTTTCCTGACAGGTGATTCCTACTGCTTAGGGATAGAACAAAGGACGCTAATTATGAGTTGTAATATGGTGGTTTAGGGAAGCAAGAGACACAGCAGTCACCTTCCTAACTATATTATGCTTCGCTGCCTATGAGAAGTGTAAGATCTTAGCTTCTCCTAACATCTTAGATGTTATGAAGAAAGAATCTAGGCTCATTGAAATGCAAAAGTTCTATCTTTCAAGTCATTAATGAAGGAAGAGATCTGTTCCACGTGAAAAGTTGGCTAGAGTTCTTGATACATGTATCTAATCGCTACTGACCTTTTCCCATTCATCTTGCTCTACTGGAAGGCTTCAGATGGAGGAAGGTTTGGGAACCAGTGAACAGCTTCCTGAGGATGACGGAAGCAATAATGAGGTTGACAGTGAGGAAGCCTTTGATATTACATGCAATGGTGACCAAGTGCTAAATGTTGAGGCCGATGAGCTTGAAGCTACTACTGGGCAAATTCTTGAATTTGAAAGCCATGAAGCTGAGAAAAGCTGTGAGCATGTGCTTGATTTTGAAAGCAGTGACCCAAGGGACAATAGTCACCAGTTGCTTGAGTTTCACAGCAATGGCCTTGGAGGTGGCAATACAACAATTATTGATGATCACACTGGTTCATCCCCGGGGAAGTTTTATCCTCCACCGGTTGTCGGCATGGAATTTGAATCTTATGAAGATGCTTATAATTATTACAACTGCTATGCTAAGGAGCTTGGTTTTGCCATCAGGGTGAAGTCTTCATGGACAAAACGTAACAGCAAAGAGAAGCGTGGTGCTGTTCTCTGTTGCAATTGTGAGGGTTTCAAGACAATGAAAGAAGCAAATAGCCGAAGAAAAGAAACAAGGACAGGTTGCTTAGCAATGATAAGGTTGAGATTGGTGGAGTCCAGTAGGTGGAGGGTGGATGATGTTAAGCTTGAACATAACCATCTCTTTGATCCTGAAAGGGTGCAAAACTCCAAGTCACACAAAAAGATGGATGCAGGGGTTAAAAGGAAGTTAGAGCCAGCAGTTGATGTGGAAGTGCGAACAATTAAGTTGTATAGAACTCCTGCTGTTGAGACTCTAGGGTATGGAAGCTTAGATGAAAGAGCATTCGGCGGGCAGATTGATGGCTCCACACGTTTAAAACTCAAAGAAGGTGATACCCAAGTCATATACAACTTCTTTTGTCGGGTGCAGCTTACGAAGCCCAATTTTTTCTACATTATGGATTTGAATGATGAAGGGTATCTAAAGAATGTGTTTTGGATCGATCCCAGATCCAGAGCGGCATATGCTTATTTTGGTGATGTGGTTGTGGTTGACACAACATGCTTGTCAAAAAAATATGACATCCCACTTCTAGCATTCTTTGGACTAAACCACCATAAGCAGACTCTTTTGTTGGGCTGTGGTTTGCTTGCTGATGAAAGTTTTGAGACATATGTTTGGTTACTGAGAGCATGGCTATCGTGTATGTCAGGACGCCCTCCACAAACTATCATCACAGATCGCTGCATGGCCTTGCAAAATGCAATATCTGAGGTTTTTCCTCGGGCTCAACATCGGCTTAATTTGTCTATTATTTTGGGCAGCATTTTCAATACTGTAGGACAAGTGGGAGAATCTGAAGTATTCCATGAGGTACTGTATAGTACGGTGTATAACTCTGTTAAAGTTGATGAATTTGAAGTTGCATGGGAGGAGATGATCCATCAATTCGGATTTAGGGGCTACGGATGGCTTCAAAGTTTGTATGAGGATCGAGAACGATGGGCTCCTATTTATATGAAAGATTCATTTTTTGCTGGAATATCTATTGATCAGCCTGGTGAGTTCATGAGCCCCTTCTTTGATGGATATGTACATAAACAAACAAATTTGAAAGAATTTTTTGATATATATGATTTTGTACTGCAAAAAATGCATCAGAAGGAAGTTCTTTGTGATTTTGAGTCTAGGGAATTTAGCCCCGTCTTGAGAACAAGGTGCAATTATGAGTTACAGCTATCTAAATTGTATACTAAAGAAATATTCTTGAAGTTCCAAGATGAGATGGCGTTGATGTCTAACTGTTCAGGTATAGCACAAATTCACCCCAATGCACCGATCATCACATATATTGTTAAAGAACGAGGGGCTCAGGGAGACACGGGGGATGCAAGAGATTTTGAAGTTACTTATGATAAAATAGGGGTAGAAGTCCGATGCATCTGCAGCTGTTTCAACTTTAAAGGTTATCTATGCCGACATGCTTTATCTGTGCTCAACTACAATGGTATAGAGGAGATCCCAAATCATTATATCTTGACCCGATGGAGAAAGGATTTTAAACGCTTGTATGCACCAGAGCTTGGCTCGAGCAACATAGATGTTAGTAATCCTGTTCAACGGTTTGACCATTTGCACAAATGGGCCATGCAAGTAGTCGACGAAGGGATGACTTCTCAAGATCATTATATGGTTGCTTGGCAGGCATTTAAGGAGTCCTTGAATAAGGTTCGCCTTGCAGCGGACAAACATGTATCATAAAACCAAAGAGGTTTAACATTTTGTGTAGTTTCTGAACTTTTTTTGTATAAATTATAAGCCAACTTCCACACATTATTATGTATAGTGAAATACTGCATTTAAGAGCTTTTTCAGGGTAACCTTTTCTTTTCTTCCCTAGATAGCACTCTGTTTGCCATCCGCTCTCTTGTACGTTCTCTTTTGACATCCCCTACCTTATGCCGTCTATATCAGCCTAATGGCCTGTTTGGCCAAGCTGGAAAAATCTGCTTATTTTGAGAAGTGTTTTTTCTAGAAGATTTGGAGAGAAGCAGTTTGAGTTTGGCTAATCAATGTGAAAAATACTTTTGCGCAATAATTTGTGTTTGGTCAAGCTTTTCAAAAAGTACTTTTAAGTATCAAATTATGAATAAGGACATGAAGAGATTTACTTAATAGTTAATATTATATGAACAAATAAATAATCTCAAATATTTATTATTAAAGACAATAATTAAGTTCTTTCATTTTATTTAAGTAAAACATGAAAATAAAATTTAAAAATACCTTAATTCTTTCAGGATGATTTGAATATATCAAAAAATTATTTAACAAATATAAAAGCATTCATCTCAAAAGTCACCATATATTAGAAAGCTATCCTTAAAAAAAATTATACATTAGGAGAGTTCAATAATATAATCTCTAATTCTAAGTATTATGTTTAAAATAAGTAAGGTTATTTTGATATATATCATATTTTGCTAAGGGTATTTTTGACGAGAAGAAAAGTCAAAACTGCTTCTGTTTCTGCTTTGGGAGAGAATCTACTTTTCTGCTTCTCTAGAACTGCTTCCGATTCTTCCCAAAAGTATTTTTTTTCCTCAAAAAAGCTTGGCCAAACACCTCAAGTTGAGAAAAAAAAAGTTTTTATGAGAAAAAAGCACTTTTGAAGTGGGGAGAAGCTTGGCCAAACCCGCTATAATTAGGTGCAAGCCCCCCTTCCCTTCTGCCTGTTTTCTATCGGCTTTTCTTGCAGGGGCACTTTGATGCCAAAATTTTCAAATTACGTCATAAAGCATTAGAATTAATATTCAGGCTTGTTCAGCTATTTAATTATTTTATATATAAAAGGAAAAAGGGGTATGTTCAGTTCTTTATGCTCATTTTTTGCTTTACATTTTTTAGTGCATCTCAAAGAACATTACATCAATTTCTTGTGTCGGCACACATTATTTCAGCTCGTGAAAAAATCAAAGCCAAACCGTTTCGCTTAAAAAAAAGGTCCAATTTTTGAAAATCAAACTAAACTTTTTTTTCGGAAACTAAAAAAACTCAAGGTAAGTTTTAAAAAAAATCAATTCAAATCTTATTAATAAGCTTTAAACAAATAAGTTTTATTCTTTGTCGGACATTGTAATCCATTTTTCGAACATCTTTTCCTTTTCTGAATGTTGAACATCAGTTGCAACGATAAACGATTCAATAGATTAATAAACCAATCAATAGATGTAATTAGCAATATTCTTGCAAGCTATAAGAAGCTTTATCCTCGTTCAACAAGGGAAACATTACTAAATTTGTAAGTCGAAAATAAAATAATAGTTAAATGAGTTAAAACACCATCAATTGATTAGCCGTTTTTGGCTGAAAGACAAGAGGAACTCAGCCGATCACCGCCGGCAGTGGCTCAGGTGAGAATCTTTGTTTAAATTTCCATTTTAATTTGCTCAAAGTTTGGTTTACCCTAGTAGCAATTCTTTAGTTTCTGCTTCTCCTTCTTGTCTTATCCCTCAGCTCATAGTGTTCAATGCTCAACCCTTCACCTCTAATTCCAAGAATTGATCTTTATTTTAGGCTGTACATACCCAATTAACCTAAACCCATACTAATTTAATGATTTTGATAGTGGGTTATCATCTTTATCAAAACAGAACACAGGAAATGAAATTCTCGATATTTGCTCAGATTATGTAGCTCCCCCTATGGACCCAAATGCAACCCCCCGGTGGGTGGGAGGGGGTGCGCTCTTAGTGAGCTATCCCCTAACTTTTCATCTGTAGAAATGGCTGCTTTCAATTTGCGTTGAGAAATATAATACTCCCTCTGTTTCAATTTGTTTGAAACTATTTGATTAGGTACGTGGTTTAAGAAAAAAGAAATACTTTTGAAACTTGTGGTTTAAAACAACTGTAGATATCTGTGTGGCGTTAAATCATCTCATTAAAGATAATTTTAAAGTTAAATTGTTTCTAAATCTAGAAAAGGTTCTTTTTTGAAACTGACTAAAAGGGAAATAGGTTCATCTTTTTGAAACGGAAGGAGTATATGTTTCGAGTACTTATTCGGAATCTTCTCACGAGTAACACTAGTGTGCTTGTTGTTTTTTGTGCCTGTATATTTTTGCTTATATTCATAGTTAATCTTGAGAAGATTCTGCTTTTTGCTGTTATTGCCGGAATGTTCATCCTTCAAATTTGAGTTTTTTTTTTCTTTTCATTCAAGGATATTGATATTCTCGCCTATTTTTTAAAGTGTAAATCAACTTCTTTTTTAACGTTTTTTTCGCTGTTCGATCTTTTATAGACTTTTGAAGAAATTTTGCTTCAGGTGTTTGCCTATGTAACAAAAAGAGATGCAATGGAAAGTTTCCTACTGATATACTAAGAAGTAAAAATATATTGTTGAAATGGATCATTGTGAGCTGTATACTCTTCTTTACAACCTTATGGCTTTCTCATACTTCAGGCTAATATTGAAGTTGGCATCTAGACCAGTGTAAGCAGAACCTTTTATATTGTAAAATACGTCTCAAACTCTTGTTAGAAGAATTCCCAGAGAGAAACATTGTCTTATTTCCTGCATAAAAAGACACTCTTCAATGTTATACAGTAACTATTTCCCCGATAGCCCTCGGCCTCTCATTAGTTCTGTAGTTGGGGAGAAACACGTCTGGAATATTTCCTTATTGATATCATTATATAAAAAAGTTATTTTGGCTTTATCTTTCGCTATCGTCCGCCTCCACCCTCCTCTCCTGGGGTTGTCGTCCCTGACCACCTTTGACGAATCCTCTTCTCATTTATATATTACAGAAATTGATGTTGATGGTTCTACAACATTCCAAATGGATGGTCTTTCACTCAATGCCGAACCCATCTTCGATGATGAAACTGAGGAATTCGAGATTGATGGGGAGTGTGCGATGACAGAATATGTTGGCCAATCTGGTGTTATTGAAGGCGAAAATCCTGTTCCTCCGGCTTTTGGAATGGAGTTCGAGACATATGAGGATGTATATTACTTTTACAATTGTTATGCTAAAGTGCATGGATTTGGGGTCAGAGTGAGTAATACATGGTATAGGAAGAGTAGGGAAAGGTATAGAGGAAAACTAAGCTGCAGCAGTGCAGGATTTAAAAAGAAAAGCGAAGCGAACCGGCCCAGACCTGAGACAAGAACTGGCTGTCCAGCAATGATAAAGTTCAGATTGATGGAGAACAAAAGATGGAGAATAATTGAAGTTGAACTTGAACACAACCACCTCGTTAGTCCATCAACTGAAAAGTTCTATAAATCTCATAGAAACATCAGTTCGGGGAGTAAAAGGTCCTTGCAGATGGATGCTAATCAAGACATTCAGAAAATTAGGTTATTCCGAACTGTCATTATTGATCCAGATGATGTTCGAAAATTAAACATTGATGAAGGTGAATTCAGGAACACGATTGTCCAGTCCAACAACCATTTGATTCTTAAACCTGGAGATGCTCAAGCTTTTCACAGTTTCTTCATTGATCTACAGTTGGTAAACCCTGATTTCTTTTATGTAATGGACCTAAATGAGAAAGGATGCTTGCGGAATGTGTTTTGGGCGGAAGCAAGATTTAAGGCTGCGTATAGTTATTTTGGTGATGTGGTCAGAATTGACACTGCTTGTTTGACCACCAAATATGAGATTCCACTAGTGGTAATTGCCGGAGTTAATCACCACGGACAATCTGTCCCATTAGGCTGTGGTTTGGTTGCAGGAGAGACTGTAGAGTCATTTATATGGTTGTTAAGGGCATGGCTGACATGCATGGTTGGCCGCCCTCCGCAGACCATCATAACTGACCAATCTAGAGTTATGCAAACTGCTATTGCGGATGTTCTCCCGCGGTCATCTTATTGTTTTTCTTTGTCACATATCATGAAGAAAGTTCCAGAGGAATTGGGTGGGTTGCATGAATATGAAGTAATCAAGAAAGCATTTACTAAAGCAATTTACCAATCATCAAGAGCAGAAGAGTTCGAAGCAGCTTGGGAGGACATGATACTATGCCATGGAATTAGGGACCATAAATGGCTCCAGACACTCCACGACAATCGTAAACACTGGGCCCCTGTCTATTTAAAGGATACATTTCTGGCAGGGATGGTTTCTGTGACACTCAGTGAGAAAGAGGCTTCTCCTTTTGATGAGTATTTGGCTAATCATACTCCCCTAAAAGAGTTCCTTAACAGCTATAACCAATGTCTGAAGGAAATCTATCAAAGAGAAGCATTGGCTGATACAGAATCAAGGAATTCCAGTTTTATGTTGAAATCAAGATTTTATTTTGAAATGCAGCTATCTAAAGTTTATACGAATCACATATTTGAAAAATTCCAAATCGAAGTCGAGGGAATGTTTTCGTGTTTAAGCACAAGACAAGTAAGTATTGATGGGTCAATTGTAACTTACATTGTTAAGGAACATGAAGTTGAGAATGTGAATGAAGCAAAAGATTATGAGGTTACGTTGAATACAGCTGTTGCGGAAGTTCTTTGTGCTTGTGGTTTATTCAACCTGGAGGGTTTCCTGTGCAGGCACGCTTTGTGTGTTCTAAGTCAGAACAGTTTTGAGGAGATCCCACCTCAGTACATTCTTTCACGTTGGAGAAAGGATATTCATCGTAGTTATGTTCTTGACTACGGTTGCAATTTGATTGACACCAAGAATCCAGTCCACAGGTATGATAATTTATACAAGTGTGCTGTGAAGTTGGTGGAAGAGGGAAGGAAATCGAATGAACGATACAAGTTCACTTTAGAAGCATTGGGTGAGATATTGAACAAAGTTAGTTTGCAAGATCATAACACTCTTTAGCTTTTTAAGAAGAGATGTGAAATATGTAAAATAGAACATCGTGCATCATTCTTCAGGATTATGCATGCTTTGTAATGTGCTAATGTAGGCATGATCATGTTTATGGATGTATGCACACAAAATCTACACTATAATGTAAAATAGATCTGTGTTAATGATCTATCCTTATTTTTGGTCACTATTTGCACATTAAGCTTAGAAAATGAAAATATATAGCAATGAATTATGCATTATATATGTTGATCATGTTATTTTTTTGAAAACGAGTAGTAAAACTGAATAAAAAGCACAGTCGCCAGTTGTATCTTGAATCTTTTCAACTTCTGCAGCATGGTTATCCTTTGAACGTGAGGTCATTCTTGTGAGAAGTTAAGACTTCTAAAATAAGCAAATACTTATTTACCTATATTAATTTATTTTCTTTGGTGTTATCAGCTTTGACGATTTTCTTCATGAATCATACTTGTTGCTGGAATAGAAGGATTTGTAGTATTCGCACTGAAGTCTATATACATGATTGATGGTGAATTTTAAACGCAAACTATGTGTAATTTAATAAATTTGTCGCTGAGGAAGATGTATTAATGTAATTTAATTGAATAAACCGTACAGGTTTTTAACCAAAAATAAAAAATATACTATGCATTCCAAATATTCAATTGGTCAGAAAACCTATTTTTCAGTTGTTTTGACATCTTATTTTCCTTGACCTAATGATCGATTAAGCTTTTAATTGTATATTCATATTATTTGATCTTTAATTCTACGTGTCCCAGATATGAACATGAATTTATGAAGAAAGTGTAAACAAAGATAAAACTAAAATTTATTGCTTCAGTTTACTTCATTTTCTACGTTTTTACACTTCAAAAGAGCAAGAAGGATATCCTTTGGGAGTTTCCTATTATCCCACATCGATAGAAGCTAAGAAGTAGACAGCAGAGAGCTGCTATAAGAACGAAGGCCTGAATCCTTTTTAAGGCATACCTTTCTCGGCCTTTTGGCTAAGATCAAGTGTAGTATCTGTTCTTATCAGTTTAATATCTGATATGTGGGCCATCGGCCCACACGATATTAACTTAATTTTTTAAGGGGGAAGGTCCATCAGGATAGCTTGCTATCCGGGCCTTCGCGCGTCGCTTTGGCGTTGCACTACTGCCATAGCCTGGCGCACCCCACCAAATCAAGTCATATTTTGAGTTAGCCCAAGTGTAGTTGGCCCAGTTCTATCTAAATTTATAAGTAAAGAGAACCAATGTTATTGAACAAGCCCATGCTCTTTGGTTCAGTTTTTCTTAGTGACTTGTAGTATGCTGCCACGTGTTTCCAAATGATTAAAGGCCCGGATAGAACTCATATGCTTTATGATGTTCTGTAAACCACCTGCACCTCCCATTTGATTTAGTCCCTTCATTAAAGATTTATTCTTGCTCGTATTTGCAAGTCGCTTGTATCCTTCCAGCAACTCTATTACCTCATGTACTCGACGGCCAGCACCCCTAGCTATTCGCATGATCCGGGATTGATTCATAAGCTTTGGATTGGAACTATCCAATTCTGCAATTATACCACAATTTTCTTTAACAAAAGATTATACTGAATTCTAAAAGTAAATAAGGATTACATCAATTAGCTTAAAGAAAACCTCATTGAATTTTAGCTCACTTGCCTTCGTTGGTCATTGAGTCCATCAATGTCAGATATCCATTAAATTTTGCCCGGATTTCCTTTTCATTACCTTTTGGCAGAAAATCTGCACCAAATAGCATTGAGAGGCCCTATACCAAAGATAAAAAAGTATAAACAATGGATAAAACAAATGATACCATGTCAATTCAAAAGGGAAAAAAGTATGCAGGAACAAATGTGGGTAACAGGTTTACATAGGGTAAAGTAGGTAGTTGTCTGCAAGAGACAAGTGTTGGCAAAACTTCCAATTAAACTAAGACTTCATTTGGAATCAAGTGCAATTAAGAACTTTATCCATGAAAGGTTATTTACACAGATGATTTATCATGAGCGGTAACCGCTCTCTCTTCCATTTTAAATGATGTATATTACTATTCTTAAATAGAAGGGGAGCCTTGGAGCAATAGTAAAGTTATCTCCGTGTGATCTTTAGGTCACAAGTTCGAGCCGTGGAAGCAGCCACTAATGCAATAGTAAAGTTATCTACACCACACCCCTTAGGATATGACCCTTCCCTGAACCCTACGTGAACACGGGATGCCTTGTGCACCGAGTTGTCACTTTTTTTTTTACTATTCTTTAATACTCATAATTCTATAAGAATTCTGACCTAGAGTACATTATTTTGTTTTCAAAGAGTTGTGACCTTGAGTACATTAATTGCCTAGTTGAAGTTTACAACTTCTTGATGAAATTGAAACCAACCAATTCAAAGAGAGCCTAAAACAACCAGCAAATGCTCTTGAGCTTGCTCAAGTTATTAGACATTTAATTATATAAATAAGTTTTGAGAACAGGGAAAGAAAAAAAGAAAAGAAAAAGTGCAAACAAGCATAAGAGATTCACACTGCAAGAAGTATGAACATAAAATCATTTGGCAATTTTTGAACACTCTATTTTAAGTTGGCTCCTTTTAAATGAATTGCTGAAATAATGACTAAAAAGGACAATCCGGTGCACTAAGTTGCCGCTATGCACGGGTATCGGGGAAGGGCCGGACCACAAGGGTCTATGTAGGCAGCCTTATACTGCATTTATGCTAGAGGCTGTTTCCACGGCTCAAACCCGTGACCTCCTGGTCACATGGGAGTAACTTTACCAGTTACGCCAAGGCCCCCTTCAATCCACGGCTGAAATAATGACTAATTTTCAGAAAGCAGAATGTTAAGAAATCCGCAATCCAATGACCCGTTACAGAAAATATGAAGTAAGAGAGAAAAGATTTGCCAAACTTCCAGGAAGGGGGATCAGAGATTAAATAAGCTAGCATACCTGGCCAATAGGACCCATTTTAAGTATGCATTGAAATAGCTCATACATTATTCTCAAGGTAGGCTTTCCTTGGGACAGTTTCTGAAGAAGCTCAGGCTGTTGATCCGTCAATACCACTTCATTTAGCTTGTCCATAAAACCAGACCAGTCGCCCATGCCTGATAGAAATTGATGTACAAGGAAAAAGGGCGTTAGCGACGTCAAGTGCCTCAGATGAGCAGGAAGGGAACACAAGAACAAATCAAATGCCAATGAAGTGAAGGATGTTTCCAACCAAAGATGAGGAAAGCGAGAAGAGATGCAAACCTAAAAGACGGCTCACGAATGGTTTAACATCAAAAACTTCAAACTCGTCTATGTGTTCACCAGTTCCGATAAATGTTACGGGACTTTTTGTTGCAGCAACTCTGCACATCAAAAAAGAAACAGAACAAATATATCTTGTTTATTCCCAAAATACAGCGATCAAAGGATTTCATTCCATACAAATTTCAGTGAAGCTAGATTCCAACAACAACAACATAATACTCAGTGTATTCCCACATTACGGTGAAGCTAGATTCCAACAACAACACAATACTCTGTGTATTCCCACATTACAGTGAAGCTAGATTGGACTTTGTAATTTTAAAATAAGAAAACATTAAAAAAAACAAAACTTAAGGCAGCAAAATTGTGATTATATTACTGTAAGAGACAAGGTGCAATTTTAAATCTCATGACTTACACAGCTTCTTAATTTTTCTTCATACTAATTGCATTACTTATTCAAGGCAAGCAGTTGAACTTTTTTTTTTCACATACAAATACATGTTTGGTAATATTACTATCAGAAGGAAAACTTAGGTCTGGGAACTTAGGCACTAAGCGCACCACCTCCTTTTGCATGGCCATCCATCTTAGTAACTATCACAGCTCCAACTGCAACACTTTGCGTAAATGCTAAAGCTTGATCAAAGGCGGCTTGACCAATACTACTATCCATAACAAATATCACAAGATCTGGTTTCTGGCAAATGAAATTATAAGCTCAGCATTTCAATCAAGGTAACATATACCGGAGGATATAATCACAACGGTTGAAAGATAAGAAGATGGGCATTTCACACTCAGAGAAACAATTTACTAAAGAATTGTAGAACATACTATTGCTTCAGATACTTGTCGCATCTCTTCAAAAAGAGCGGCTTCTTGTCTGTGGCGACCACTAGTGTCAACTATAATTAGATCACACTTTTCCTTTTTAAATGTTTCTACTCCGTCAACTGCTACTTTCACAGGATCTGACTCAGCATAGCTGTTGCAGAAAGCTTCATTCAATTAAAAAGATGGCTTCTTGCGTTGATTAAAACAATAAATGAAAGTTCAAATGACCTAGAAGCAATTTGATAAGCAGATCATCAACAGTGAATTATGTCTTTATCTTGTTTCTATTTTACCATTTATGGTTACATACAATAAATGACTAGACAGAATTTAACTATCAACTTTACTCTCTGTTAAAAGCATTAGCAAAGTCCATATACTTTTCTCCATAAGTTAAAAATGCTGCTCAGACTTCATCCTCTAATTTCCTTATCAAAATGTACTTTAAATTTGTGATCCTTATGCACTTATGACATCGTTTAGATGTTTGGAGATTAAATTAATTAAATAAAAATGGAGAATATCAGCTCCTTCTCAATAAAGGACAGGGAAACATCATCAGGATCATCATCAGATTTAGCTGCATCAAATATCTAAAATAAAAAATTGAAAGAAGATTGTACTTAATAGATTGGGAAGAGGATATGCCTTCCAAAAAAAGGTATTTTAGCTTTTGTAGCATTCTGCTTCAATTGATCGAATGCTCCGGCTCTAGATGTGTCTGCACACACTAAAGCTGGGTTCCAACCCTTTTGCTTGTGGCAGTAAGCATATTTTGTACAAGTTGTAGTTTTTCCAGATCCTGTGGTAAAACAAAAGAAAATATATTACTCCAATCTATCTTTACCCAACAACAACAACAACAACCCAGTAGAATCCCACTAGTGGGGTCTGAGGAGGGTAGAGGGTACGCAGACCTTACCCCTACCCCGGAGGGATAGAGAGGCTGTTTCCGGGAGAGCCTCGGCTCAGAGACAATAGATACGTAACAACAACAAAAACCAGAAAAATAGTATCAGCATCGTAAAAGACATCAAACAAATAGAAAGGCAAAAAAAAAAAAGTGTGAAACACAACAAAAACCGTTAGCAGTCCTAGACAAAACATTATCAGACTAGCCGGCACACCAAGGAAAAACGCTCAACTACCCCCTAACCTACAACCCTAATGCTCGAACTCCAACCTATCTTTACCCAGTGGTGGAAAAGAAAAAGGGATGGGGTCGCATTATGTATAATTCCAAAAAAAATTCCTATTGCAACTCACCTTGCAATCCAACAAACATGACAACACTGGTTTCCCTCCTTTTTGGTGTAAAAGAAGGCCTCCCCGGATCCAATATCTTGCAGAGCTCACTAAATACAGCCTACAAAGATGAACAAACCGCTTTAAGTTAAAGAGGAATGCGCTGAGGGCAAAAGGAATTGAAATGATTTACCTTTTGATAACTATTTCGCGTAACAAATCAGGGAAATTCCAGCTAGAGACTTGGGTATTAAACCCCCCCCCCCCCCCCCTCTCCCCAAAAAAAAAGGAAAGTAAGTATGAAAAGAGATCATGTGAAATGACTCCCAAATAAGTTACTTTACACTAAAAGAAAGAACAACAGCCGTCTAGGTCCTCAATCTGTATAAAAATTGACATAAGTCTACAAGTTTTTCCATCAAAATCAAACAAGGATGTAATGTCACACGAAAGTTAATCCTAATTTTCAATCTACAGACCTTTCTATATACATCGCCAGAGGAAAGTCCATGCTAAAATCACCACTCAAAAACTTACCAACTCAAGACATTCTTTTCAATCACATGAAAGTGGCAATGTAGACTTCCAAATAAGTTATTTTACACTAAAGAATGAACCACAGCTGTGTAGGTCCTCAACCTGGATAACACTTAACGTAAGTCTACAAGGTTTCCCTTCAAAATCAAACAAGGATGTAATGTTACAAGAAATTTCATCCTAATTTTCATTTTAGAGGACTTTCCTCCCATAACAAGTGCACTCTCTGTCTATATCCACTCATACATCACCAGAGAAAAATCCATGATAAGGTCACACTCAAAAACTTACCAATATTAGACATGTTAATCAATTCATCTCTATGCAGAGGCGGATCCAGGATTTAAACTTTATGGGTTCAGATTCGCAATTCTATCATATCTCATCTAATATAATGGATATTATTATTTGTATATATTTAATGATTTTTTGGGCAAAAATACAGGGAATGAGCGAAAGCTATAGGTTATGTTGAACCCATAGCTTTTACACTGGATACGCCTCTGTCTCTATGCTTTACTACCTCAATATTAATAGGCTTAAATGGATATCTACCAAATTTCAAAGTAAACGAAGAGTAATATAATTAGTATGAACACGCATATATGCAAAGTTAAGTTTTGGTCTATTGAATAGTGCAAACCATTTTTTTGGTATAACCATCTAGTATCTGTAACCCACTTGCTCGACTAATCCAGATTCGCGCTGCATAGGGCCCATTAAAAGGGGAAACGCTCCCTACCAAGGATTTTTCCTTTCTAGGCTTGAATCCTAAACCTCTGGTCAAAGGCGAAGGAACCCATCCATCCCACCACATTCTTCGTGGTGGAAACCATTATTTCTATGAGAAGGACATTATATTTGTTTATTTTGGTATATAATTAAAGGAGTATTAATCATCGAAAATGCTAATGCTCTAATTTATTTTATGTTTGCAACACACCGTAATTATTCTTAATAATACTCGAAACCAAAATCTTCTACAATTTGCATGCTCCAATATCTGCATTAGAAATATGTGTTATACAAATCAAATAGAAATATGCAAACCTGTTGGATGATTTTGCGCTTGTTGTGGCCAGCGGGAAGATCACCAAAATTGACGATGTTCTTATTATTTCTGGTCATATCACGAACTAGCTGAAATTGAACATCGGCTTGGAGAAGAGCACGGTTTATTTCATTGAGGCAATCGTTGAGGACCTTCTCATCAACAACTGTAGCATTGCGCATCTGCTGCAGAGCACGCGATATGCTCCCACCTAACTCGGCCAAAACCATCTTGAACTTGATGAAGAAGACAAAGATTGATCAATTGATTAGAACAGAGGATTTATAATGAAGTTTCGTCGTGATCACGAACTGATTTGGGTTACAGTAATGGTTTACAAAAATTTGACACATGCAAGGTCTTTATAAATTGACGTGAGGAGTCCAACTGAAAATGGAATAAGCCGGATGATGAATCCGTTTGGCCATAATTTTTTTTTTTTTTTTTCATTTTTTTCACTTTTTTCCGGAACCATGAAATTTCAAAAAACTATTTTTCACAATTTTCGCTCAAAATCACCGCTATAAGTTCAAATATGTCCAAACACAACTCTAATTTCTAAATACCATTTTTAACTTTGAATTTTATTTTAAAATTTTTCCAAATTTCCAAATTTGTTTTAAACACCCACCTAGTACCTTCGCGGCGACAATTTTTTTCTTATGAGTTTAGTTAGATACACAATGGTACAAAATTTCATTAGTATAAAACAATTATGGTATTGTTGAAAAAAATTACCTTAGAAAAAAATCACAAAATGTCTTTGGTTCAAATTAATAAAATATCTTTTTTACCCTAAAGCGTGTATAAAGTAAATTATTTTTAGACAATAGTGTGTATAAAGTAAATCCTTTTGTTACTGGGTTCGGGCCTTAGGAAATTGAACCTGTCCCATTCTCATTTAATTGGGCTTCATATATCGTGGCACATTGCTAGAAATGACATCAGGTAGGGTAAATTTTAAAAATAGCCAGATTTACAACTGGTCGTTCAAATATAGCCCAATTTCAAAAGTAATCGAAGTTTAGCCACTTTTTATATAAAGATAAATCTGAGCGAATACACTGCTCAAAACCCGGAAAATACTCCAGTATATTATGCTGGAGTTCCAGCATAAGTATACTTGAACTCCAACATATTATACTGGAGTTCCAGAATAAGTATGCTGGAACTCCAGCATAATATGATGGAGTTCCAGCATAAGTACACTAGAACTCCAGCATAATATACTGGAGTTCCAGCAAGTATATTGGTCCAGAATAATATACTGGAGTTTGGAGCACCGGTGCTCCAGTCTCCAATATATTATACTGGAGCCAGCAAAGTATACCGGTCCAGCATAATATGCTGGAGTTCATACACAAGTGCACCGAACTCCAGTATATTATGCTGGACTGGTCTCTATTCTAGCAAAATAGTGGCTATTTTTCATTGACTTGGTAAACGCTGGCTATTTTTGATTGACCAGTCCGAAAACTGGCTATACCGTGCTATTTTTACCATCAGGTAGCCACTTTAAAGGCTGCTACTTAAAAATTAGCCAGTGTGTTCTGAATTTTAGTTTTTCAGTTTAATTTTTCAGAACAAAAATGTCTTGATTTTTCCTGAAGTTAGGATTTTTAGTTTAAATTTCATGACAAAATAAGTACTGGCTAATCTATAAGTAGCATCCTTGAGAATGGCTATCTGTGCACTTGTCTCGGCACGTTGGGTGGTAATTTGAGCCCAAATCAATCAACGCGCCCAATCCGGCCAAGGTTGGGCTACTCATTGACCTGCTCATTGTTGACTCAGTCCATCTCGATCCAGCTGATAATGTTGAGCTGATTTGTAGCTCAAATTGATCCATGAGCAAAGGACAACCTAGTGCGCTAAGCTCCGGCTATGCTAGGGTCCGGGGAAGGGCCGGACCACAAGGTTCTATCGTATGGAGCCTTACCCTGATCCATGGGAAACTTTGCTTAAATATCTAAAAATAATTCCTTTTTGTTTCATATGTTACATATGACCATAACAAAAGAAAAGAAGTCTTATTTGGTAATTAAACAATTCAAAAACAACATACATTAATTAAAGCCTGGTAAGAGCAGGTCGGACTATGACCCAAATTTTAGCCTATCTTGAACTAGCCCATCTCTGCCCAAGTAGCTTTTGGACGGGTCAATATTCCTTAGCATTTTTAACCCGTCCAAAATCAGCCTAACCCGCTCATTTGACACCCTCTAAATACACCCCATAGATTACTGGGTTAATGCACCTGTAGGCATGTAAATTTTATTAAAATTAAATCCATGAAATAATTTGGACTATATTTTAAATTCGAGATATATTGGTCCAAATAAATATATGGGCTAATATAATTGAATTAATTATATAAGTCCAATATATATGGATTAAATAAATTAGTCATAATCCATTGGGCTAGCCCGTTTAATTAGGCTAAAGTGATGAGCCCAATTCATTAGGCCCAAGATGTCATCTTCCTAGAGGCCCAGTTTGGTGCCACGTGTCAAATGACGTGGCGCGCCAAGTCAAACGGAAGAGCCAATAGGACCATGCCACGTGTCAAAATGACAAGGCATGCCAAGTCACACTAAAAGGCCAATGAAATTGCGCCACGTGTGCAAGTGACATGTTCTGGCCAATCAAATGCGGCCATGTCACACTTCAATATGATTGGTCGGAAAGAGTTTGTTCTTATCACAACTCTTCCTTTCCACAACTATAAATAGGGGTCTTCATAACTCATACAAGGCACCAGAAGTTATAACAAGAAGCAAGAAAGAGCTCGTGGATCAAACGCTGCAAATTCCTCCACAAGTTTCAAGCTTCAAGTTCAAGAAATCAAAATCAAGTTCAAGAACGAAGAAGAAATAAAGTTCAAGTTCAAGAACGAAGAACAAATCAAGGTCAAGTTCAAGCAATCAAGCTCAAGCTCAAGAACAAGATCATCGTTCGTGGAAACAAATATAGATTCAAGATCAAGCTCCAAGACCCTTGAATTTATTTACTATTGAAAAGAAGAATCAGAGGATTCATAGAGATGGCAACACTCAAATATTTGAAATAAAATACTATGATTGTTGCGATATTTTTCGGTCTTGATTTTATTTTTTCGACGCAAATTTATTGTCGTAGGCATGCAAAATTTATTGAATTTAAATTTAATAAAATAATTTAAGCTATATTTTAAATTCAAGATATATTGGTCCAAATAAATATTACTGGCTAATATAATTGAATTAATTATATAAGTCCAAATACATATGGATTANAAAATCAACTCCGGTTCAACTTCCACCAAGGCTGCTAACTCCAGGTTCTATGCTGATGTGGAAAGCATCCTCGATGTTACCTTTGGAAGCTTCGGACCAGTTACGAGGAGCAAAGCAAGCTCTTTAGGACAACAAGCACCCCAAGTGCCGTCCGCATCAACCCCTGTTTTCGGATCTTCATCCTCAAAAGGAGAAAGATCTTCCACAAACGCATCTGAAGGAGGAAGCGATGTTGCTGAAAAGATCAAGAAAACTCTTGCTCTCCTTGACCTCTCCGGATCCAAGCACTCTGCTGTGGAGGAAGATGATGATGCTTCAAGTGATGGATCCTCCCCACTTACACCACATAGTGTGAACCAATCAAGGATCAATCTGCGTGAAAATCCATGCTACTCTCCATCGTCCACGACAATCATGAAAGCCATGGTGACAAACACTTTATCTATGGAGGAGAAATTGGCAAACTTGACGGAAGCAATCGCTGGCTTGACCAAAAGCATGCAAAATCAAGAGGCTAGAATTGACAAGCTAACAGACAGGGTAGGAATCTTGATGGAAGAAGAATCCACTCATGCACCCGCAAACTCCCACAAGTCCAAGAGATTGATCCTCCCCCATAACAAGTTACATCCACTAAGGAAATTCCAGTCTCTTCGGAAGGAATGATTCCAATCAATCAACTAAAGGAGTTCATTGAAGGGACTATAAAAAACAAATATGAAGTCGCTTCCAAGTCCTCCTTCACCTACGCAAAGCCGTACACTTCAAGATCGATATGTTGAAGATGCATGTTGGCTATCAACCTCCAAAATTTCAACAGTTTGATGGAAAAGGCAATCCAAAGCAATATGTGGCGCACTTCATTGAGACATGCAACAATGCTGGGACTTATGGAGATTACCTCGTCAAGCAGTTTGTCTGCTCATTAAAAGGAAATGCTTTTGATTGGTACACGGACCTCGAGGCTGGATCTGTTGATAGCTGGGATCAACTAGAGCAAGAATTCCTCAATCGCTTTTATAGCACGAGACGTACTGTGCGTGTGATAGAACTTACAAATACTCGTCAACGATAGGATGAACCAGTTATCGACTTTATTAATCGTTGGAGGAATGCAAGCCTCAACTACAAAGACATACTTAGTGAAGCTTCAGGCATAGAGATGTGCATCCAAGGCATCCATTGGGGATTGCGCTACATCTTACAAGGTATCAAGCCTGGCACATTCGAAGAACTTGCAACTCGTGCCCACGACATGGAATTGAGCATGGCCTCCGCTGGAAATGAAAGGCTGCCCATCTATGAACCTCGCAAAGGGAATGACAAGAAAGAAGCCAGGAAGTGGGGCAAGTTCATACCCAAGTCTGAAAGCAAAGAAGCTATGAATGTCAACACGTCACCTATGAAGTTCACGACGAAGGTGAGCAAGAAGCAGAGTATGAAATCCATTTCTTTTCAAGATAAGCCAAGTGGAAAGTTGATTCTAAAAGAAATGCAGGAGAAAGAGTACCCATTCCTGGATTCTGATGTGCCAGCCATTTTCGAAGAACTCCTCGAGTTAAATCTCATTGAGCTTCCGGAGATGAAGCGACCAAATGAAGCTGGGAAAACAAATGACCCAAATTACTGCAAATATCACCGACTTGTAAGCCACCCTCTGGAGAAGTGATTTGTCTTCAAGGACAAAGTCATGGACTTGGCTCGCGAAAAGAAGATCGTGCTTGAAGATGAGAAAGCAAGCGCAAACCAAGTCTCTATCACCTTTGGCTCATTTAGTCCGGATGAATTATGCGGTATTAAAGAAAGTAAAGATGAAGAATTATTGGAGAATGACAAAGCTAAAGTCAATCAACCTGAGAATGATGAAGGTTGGAAATTAGTGACTCGTCGTAGGCGCCACAAAAGGAGCCCACAAAAAGAATCAATAGAACAACCAACAAGGAAAATAATGGTGAAAAAACCAAGGAAATGGAATCCAGTTAAGCACGTAAAGAAAGCAAAAGTGGAGGTGCACCACCCTCAAAAGCCACGACATCCAGTGACCTTGGAGGATTTCGTTGCCAGTGTTGGTTCCGCTATGTAAGATTTCCCGTGATGGTATTGAAGCCTTTTCTTGCAATACTGATAAAGGGGAAGAAAAGAGTGACGACCTACCGTTGGCACCATCTTCAGAAAAGCTCATCGAGTCTATTCCTCAAGAAGCTAATGCGTGTGAGGAAAAGGTTACGTTCACAAATGATGATCTTCTACTAGGTGACGCTCTTCACAATCGCCCATTATACATGGTTGGCTATATGCGCGATGAAAGAATAAATCGAATTTGGGTTGATGGGGGATCCTCAGTGAACATTTTGCCAATTCGCACTGTGAAAGAACTTGTTATTCCCATGAGTGAACTCTCAGAAAGTCTTTTGATGATCCAAGGATTCAACCAAGGGCGGCAAAGAGCCATAGGCGCGATCAGGCTGGAAATCACCATTGAAGATATGCAATCAAGTGCATGGCTACATGTGATCGATGCAAAGACTTCATACAACGTCTTGCTTGGAAGGCCTTGGATACATGAGAAGAAAGTGGTCCCATCTACCTACCATCAATGTTTGAAATACTACAAGGGTGAAGTCGAGAAGAAGATAGTTGCTGATGATGAGCCATTCACCAAGGCAGAGTCACACTTCGTCGACGCAAAGTTCTACTTGAAGAACCACATTGTGAAGGAGATAAAAGTTGATGACGGCATCAAAAGCAAGAATGACGAGCCCACAACTAAAAGACCAGAGGTGACTACTCGTGAAGCCAAAGTTGTTATTGAGGAGATACATGCCAACGTGAATAAATCTCATAAAGGGGGTATTGCGTCTTATGGCAAGAAAGTAAGTCCTGTGCTCCAATATGTCCCTAAAAGGAAGAAAGACGAGGGCGCATCATCTAATCTCCAAACCAAGACGCTAAAGGAGTTAACTCTTCCGGTAAAACGAATTGAGGCAGTAAAGTTGTCCTCAAAGCCGCTTGCAGGGTTTGTAGCCCAAAATCGTTTGCAGAATGTGGCACTCCCTACAAAGCGAACAGACGAAGGTTTTGATCCTAACGCTTACAAGCTATTTGCAAAAGCTGGATACAATCCCAATGAGCCATCAAAGTTAGGGAAGCTCCCATCAGAAGTTGCAACGAGGCAACCACGTGAAGGTCTGGGATACAAGCAACCGTCACCAGTGCGCATCTCAATAAGAAGGGCGAGTAGCAATTATATCACTGTAGAAGATGAATCTGCCGCTTCTAACAGGCCTTCTGTCTTTGATCGACTTGGAAAATCAACTGTGAGAACTTCTGTATTTGAGAGATTGGGTCCATTAAAGAAGGGGAATAAGTTCCAGAGAAATCATCGAAATACAAGAACACCCGCTTCACCCAAAATTCAGGAGATCTCTAAGGATTTCCAAAGTTTGGTTCCTTCTAGAATGAGGCGAAAAACAAAACTTGTGGTTTCATGTAAAGAAGTACTGAAGGTAAAGCCATATACTGTGGTCTACACTAAGGAACGTGATGAAGATGAAGAAAGTGTGGGTTCTTCGTATCATGTTACTGTACAAGGCGAGAATGGTGTTCCATCTTCAATGGAGGATAATGCAGAATTGGAGGATGTTTCGCCGTGTTATCACATATCCTTCAATGATGGAGACCCTCAAGAAGATGAAGATGCGAAAGATGCTCCACCTGAACTTAAAGAAGGAGTGAAGACGACAGTTGATGCCTTAAAAGAAGTTAACCTTGGCACCGATGAAGAACCAAGACCCACCTACCTAAGTGCTTTACTAGAAGCTGATGAAGAGAGCACTTATATTGAGTTACTCAAGGAGTTCAGGGATGTCTTCGCTTGGAGTTACAAAGAGATGCCTGGCTTGGACCCGAAAGTAGCAGTCCATCACCTTGCAGTCAAAAATGGTGCTCGCCCCGTTAAACAAGCTCAAAGGCGTTTTAGGCCGGACTTGGTTCCCTTGATTGAAACCGAAGTTAACAAACTCATCGAAGCTGGCTTTATTCGTGAAGTTAAATACCCAACATGGGTTTCAAGTATTGTCCCTGTAAGGAAGAAAAATGGCCAGATTCGAGTGTGCGTTGACTTTAGGGATCTTAACAATGCGTGTCCGAAAGATGAATTCCCACTTCATATTCCAGAGTTGATGATCGATGCTACTACTGGGTACGAGGCAATGTCATTTATGGACGGTTCATCAGGCTATAACCAAATCCGCATGGCGCCAAAAGATGAAGAGCTTACTGCATTCTGTACTCCCAAAGGTATTTATTGCTACAAGATAATGCCTTTTGACTTGAAAAACGCTGGCGCTACTTACCAAAGAGCTATGCAGAATATTTTTGACGATCTTCTCCACAAGAATGTCGAATGCTATGTTGATGACTTGGTGGTGAAATCAAGAGAGAAGGGCGACCACTTGAAAAGACTTGAGAATGGTGTTTGAGTTGCTCCGGAGGTACCAACTTAGGATGAATCCATTGAAATGCGCCTTTGGAGTTACTTCCGGAAAGTTCCTTGGTTTCATTGTTCGACATCGAGGGATTGAAATTGATCAAGCCAAAGTAGATGCAATCTTGAAAATGCCTGAGCCCTGGGACATTCACGAATTGAAAAGTCTGCAGGGAAAGTTAGCGTACCTTAGGAGATTCATCTCAAACCTAGCTGGGAGGTGCCAACCATTCAGTCGCCTTATGAAGAAAGGTGTCCCTTTCAAATGGGACCAAGCGTGTAGCAATGCCTTTGAGAGCATTAAATCCTACTTGATGAAGCCTCCAGTTCTGGCAGCCCCTATACTTGGAAAGCCGCTGATACTATACATTTCAGCACAAGAAAGGTCTGTTGGAGCACTATTGGCCCAAGAAAATAGTGAAGGGAAAGAAAACTCCCTTTACTACTTGAGCAGGATGATGACACCAAATGAGCTGAATTATTCGCCAATTGAAAAGTTATGTTTGGCGCTAGTCTTCTCAATTCAAAAGTTGAAGCACTACTTTCAAGCTCATGTCGTTCGTTTGGTTTCTAGAGCAAATCCCATCAAGTTCGTGATGTCAAAACCTGTCCTTAGTGATCGACTAGCAAGGTGGTACCTCCAGTTTCAACAATTTGAAATCGTGTACATCCCTCAAAAGGCTATAAAAGGACAAGCGTTAGCGGACTTCTTGGCAGATCACCCTATACCTGATGATTGGGAGCTAACTGACGAACTACCTGATGAGGACGCCATGGTCATCGAAGTTCAGCCTCCATGGAAGATGTACTTTGATGGTGCTGCACATCGCGGAGGAGCTGGTGCTGGTGTAGTATTTGTCACTTCTCAAGGTGAAGTTCTGCCCTACTCTTTTACGTTGACGCAACTCTGCTCTAACAACGTTGCTGAGTATCAAGCACTAATACTTGGGCTCGAAATGGCCGTTGATATGAAGCAATTGCAATTGCAAGTCTTTGGTGACTCCTCAGTTAGTGGTCAATCAGCTTTTAGGTAGTTACGAGGTTAAGAAGCCTGAACTACGCCCATATCATGATTACGCTAAAAAGTTGATGGGGTGGCTCGGTGATGTGACCATTCAGCATGTGCCAAGGAAAGAAAATAAGAAGGCTGATGCTTTAGCTGCTCTAGCTTCATCATTAGCCCTGCCTGACCAAGCGCAAGTTACCGTATGCCAAAAATGGGTAGTACCGCCCCCAAATGAGGCTGAAGGTGAAGAAAACGAACTCAAGCATCTTGTTGCTGTTTCTGAAGTTGAGAAAGAAGAATGGCGACAACCCATTATCGACTACTTATGCTATGGGATACTTCCAGAAAATCCGAGGAGAAGGACTGAAATCCGTCGTCGTGCACCTCGCTTCCTTTACTATAAGGATACTCTATACAGAAGGTCGTTCGAGGGAGTACTCTTGCGATGCCTAGGAGAAGAAGAAGCTCTCCAAGCTTTGCAAGAGGCACATTCTGGGGTATGTGGGTCACACCAGTCTGGACCAAAGCTCCACTTCCATATAAAAAGGATGGGATATTATTGGCCAACGATGGTAAAAGATTGCTTGGACTACGCTCGAAGATGCAAGGCTTGTCTATTCCATGCGAATTTTATTCATCAACCTCCTAAAGTGTTGCACCCGACTGTTGCATCCTGGCCATTTGACGCTTGGGGATTGGATGTTGTTGGACCACTGCCAAAGTCCTCTGGTGGGCACCTATACATCTTGGCTGCAACTGACTACTTCTCAAAATGGGCTGAAGCTGTTGCTCTTAAAGAAGTAAAGAAGGAAAATGTCACAAGTTTCATCCGAGTAAACATTATTTATCGATTTGGCATTCCTCGTTACATAATAACAGATAATGGAAAGCCATTCGACAATAGGCTGATGAACAAGATTTGTGATCTCTTTGGCTTCAAGCAACGTAACTCTTCGATGTACAATGCTGCCGCCAATGGTCTAGCTGAGGCATTCAACAAGACTCTATGCAACTTGTTAAAGAAAGTCGTCTCCAAATCCAAATGAGATTGGAATGACCGTATGGAAGAAGCTCTATGGGCATATAAGATGACTCACCGCACGCCAACACAGGCGACTCCTTATTCACTCGTTTATGGAGTCGAAGCCGTCTTGCCACTTGAGCGTCAAATACCTTCGTTACGACTGGCTATTCAAGAAGGGATCACTGATGAAGAAAATGCTCGACTTCGATTAGAAGAGTTGGAAGCTCTTGATGAAAAGAGATTGGAAGCTCAACAGAGTCTTCAATGTTATCAAGCTCGATTATCTCGTGCCTTCAATAAAAGAGTTCGCCCGAGATCCTTTCAAGTAGGAGATCAAGTCCTTGCTGTACGAAGACCCATAATTACTTCGCATAAACCTGTAGGGAAGTTCACTTCAAAGTGGGATGGGCCATATGTCGTACAAGAAGCTTACTCAAGTAGGGCTTACAAGCTGGTTGATGCAGATGGTATGAGGATCGGCCCTATCAATGGCAAGTTTTTGAAGAAATATTATCCTTGAAGTTGCAACGCTCCTTGACGCACGAGCCTAAACTGCATGTTGCTACACTCCTGGCCCGCAAGAGTATAAACTGTGTACGACCCAAAAAAAAAAAGTCCGGTAGGTTAAAAATCTCGAAAGAGGCGGCCTAGGCAAAAGTTAGGACGTAAAAAAAAAAAGTCCGCTAGGTTGAAAACTTCGAAAGAGGCGGCCTAGGCAAAAGTTAGGACATAAAAAAAAAATCACCCAGTCTGAACTACGGTATGACTTGATCCTTTTCACCGGGGTACGTAAGCAGCTTAGAGTTTCATTCTAAGTTCAGTCGCATAAGTTCAAAAGATACATATTGCCCCAATTGTTGTTCGAATCAAGTATGAAGGAACGCAAGATCAAGCTGAAATGTCATCCTCCTGTTGAACTTTGATCTCATTTGATTTAAAGGGGGCAACCCTCCTTGGTAAATTGATATCTTCGATGGGCTGATTTTAGGAGGATGTCAAGTATTTGCATTGAAGTCCAGGGATTTTCTATGTCTTCAGGTTCGCCAAACCATCAAGTTTGTTGGTCTTCAAGTCCGTCGGTCTCCAAGTTGAAGTCCTCAAATTCGCTCATCTTCAAGTTGAAATATTTAGGCCCTCCAAGTCTTAAAGTTGAAGTCTTCAAGTCCGTCGGTCTTCAAGTTGAAGTCCTCAAATTCGCTGATCTTGAAGTTGAAATATTTAGGCCCTCCAAGTCTCAAAGTTGAAGTCTTCAAGTCCGTCGGTCTCCAAGTTGAAGTCTTCAAATACGCTGATCTTCAAGTTGAAATATTTAGGCCCTCCAAGTCTCAAAGTTGGAGTCTTCAAGTCCGTCGGTCTTCAAGTTGAAGTCTTCAAATTCGCCGATCTTCAAGTTGAAATATTTAGGCCCTCCAAGTCTCAANGTTGAAGTCTTTAAGTCCGTCGGTCTTCAAGTTGAAGTCTTCAAATTCGTCGGTCTTAAAGTCGAAATATTTAAACCTCCAAATCTTCAAGTTGAAGTTTTCATGTTGAGGTCCTCAAACTCATCGGTCTTCAAGTGGAAATATTTGAGCCCTCATATTTTTCAGGTTGAGACGTCAAAGTCTGCCGAATCTTCAAGTTTGTCAGTCTTCAGGTTGAAACGTCAAAGTTCGCCGAATCTTCAAGTTTGTCGGTCTTCAGGTTGAAGTCTGCAAAGTCCGCCAAATCTTCAAAATTTTCCAAGTGTTCAAGTAAACGTCATCAAGTCCATGAAGTCTTCGAGTTGAAGCTTTATAACTTTCCAATCTTAAGGTGGACATATAAGTCCCTTTGCATCTTAAGTTGGCCTCTCCGATAGTCGGGTCATTTTGAGAGTAATCTCTCCGATAGTCGAGCCATTTTGAGAGTAATCTCTCCAAGAATCGGGCCATTTTGAGAGTAATCTCTCCAAGAATTGGGACACATTGAGAGTAATCTCTCCAAGAATCGGGCCATGAAAGTAATCTCTCCGATAGTCGGGCAAGGATGAGTACCCATCCCCTCACACCCTAAGAGCGCCTCCTTCATGCGTGGATCTCGCTTGAACTACAAAAAAAAAAAAAAAAGACAACGAAAGAAGAAAACCACAAGAAAAGAAGAAGAAATTACCTTCGCGTTGATGCTTCCGAGTCCAACTAGACTCAAGTGGCTTGCGAAAACTGCGAATTGATGCTTAACAATTACAAGCACATGGGTTTATATAGATGTCAAAGCCAGCTGCTGAAACGTGAAAGTATCGATGTGGGATAGCTGCTCTAATCAGACTCCCGAAAGGATTCAAATTATAAGAGTTATTCTCCAGAGCGGAAAGGATTGCTACGAGACGGTGAGTATCTACTGCTTACGAGCAGATTTGGAAAAGGACTCTGAGTTATACTGAAATAAGGAAAATAACTTAGTGGGTGTATTAGTATTGGCATGTAAGACAAATCCAATTCCTTGGATGATTGCAACTTACTTACGTGGACAAGCTGGACTATATCTCGAAAGACCTTGTTCTTAGGCTATCAAGATGATGTCCCTATAAATTTAATATTGATCCACGTGAAAGAAACATTTTACTTTGTTGACAACTGAAGCATCAGTTGTTTTATTAGTGCATGTGAATGGAAAAGTGAATTCCGCACTACAAATTGCAAATGCAAGAAAAATAAGTCACTTGCAAATTTTTGAAATCAGTAAGTCGTCATTTCATTTAAAACGAGATTTGACATACTACTTCCGAAATAATAGCAAATAAAGCTATTATTCTTTTCCTTATTTTAACGGAATGAGTCATTTTGAGCTATCAGTAAATACTTCAAGTCTAGTCTTTGACAAATCTTGATGTAGGGGGCATTTGTAGGCGTATAAAATTTACGGAATTAAATTCATAAATTAATTTGGACTAAATTTTAAATTCGAAATATATTGGTCCAAATAAATATTATGGGCTAATATAATCGGATAATTATGTAAGTCCAACATGTATGGATTAAATAAATAAGTCCTAATCCATTGGGCTAGCCCATTTAACTGGGCTAAAGTGATGAGCCCACTTCATTAAGCCCAAGATGACATCTTCCTAGAGGCCCAGTTTGGTGTCGCGTGTCAAATGATGTGGCACGCCAAGTCAAACGGAAGAGCCAATAGGATCATGCCACGCGTCAAAATGACAAGGCATGCCCAGTCACACTGAAAGGCCAATGAAATCGTGCCACGTGTGCAAGTGACATGTTCTGGCCAATCAAATGCGGCCATGTCACACTTCAATTTGATTGGTCGGAAAGAGTTTGTTCTTATCATGACTCCTCCCTTCTACAACTATAAATATGGGTCTTCATAACTCAGAAAAGACACCAGAAGTTATAACAAGAAGCAAGAGAGAGCTCGTGGATCAAACGCCGCAAATTTCTCTACAAGTTTCAAGCTTCAAGCAATCAAGTTCAAGTTCAAGATATCAAGTTCAAGCTCAAGAACAAAGAACGAATCAAGTTCAAGCAATCAAGCTCAAGCTCAAGCTCAAGAACAAGATCATCGTTCGTGGAAGCAAATATAGATTCAAGATCAAGCTCAAAGGCCCTTGAATTTATTTACTATTGGAAGGAAGAATCAGAGGATTCATAGAGATTGTACACTCAAATATTCGAAATCAAATACTACGATTGTTGCGATATTTTCGGTGTTGATTTTATTTTCTCGTCCGCAATTTATTGTCTACAGGATGTCTAGGTTAGTAAAATTTTACTAATATAAGACAGGAATTTGAATTTCTAACCATGGTTAATATGAAAGATATTTCTCCATTGCTCTTAAAACAAAAGAATATATGGAGGACAAATGATTACATGATAGATTATAAATTGTTTAAAGGATCTACAATGTTGTCATCTTTTCGTATGAAGGTCATATAACAATGAACATGACAATAATGGTTATATCTGGATGAAAGTTTTTGAAATATAGTAATTATTTTAGGTTCCTTCACCTGGTATTACGTCATGATGCCCATGTTTTTCTCTAATCTTTTTTGTGCAATTTTCTATTAAATCAAGGAAGTGAATCACCAAGCCTAGGGTGTCAGATTGTGCAGTTTTCTCATCATCTTTGATCCCATTCTTCTCCAGTCGCGTTTGTCAATACATTATCTTCAATGAAACCTTGATCTAATAAAGAAGAATATACAAAACTTCCTTTATTTTTTTTGTAGTCAAATGTGAATATATTATCATCGGCAAGGTTCACGGAGAAGAGATCTGTAATCTCTCTTGGGTCTATTTATTGACCTAATTAAATAGAAGTAGATAAGCTTTAAGTAAGTTTTAACACTTTGTGTTTGTAAAAAATAGGTTGAAGTTGTGAAGTAAACATGAGTCAAAGTAGATAAAGACTCTTGTTGTATCTCAAATTATGAGCATCCAATTTCGTTTTTTTTTTAAATTCTCAAACTATCCTCAAGAAAGAAAAAACACAGACCTATTTTTCTTGGAAAGTAACTTTTGACACTATAGTAGCATAACTTCTTCTAATTCTACATAAGTTCATGTTTTACTTTTTAAAAAAGTGTTATTTGTTATTGAAAAGAACCAATAATAGTCGAGAGACACAAGGTACTGCCAGTCTCAATCTTCTCTAATTTCTATATATATTTATGACCGGAAGATTTAATTGATTAACTTGCAGAGTTAAGATTAGTATTTTTTTAATATGTATCCGGATGTTCTAAGTATACTTGATGTTAGTGGTCACACATCAATTTGATTAATATGTTACTTTATTTAAGATACACACATTGATTTGAGTAATTGAAGAGGCTGAACATTTATCCCTGGAAGTTTTCATTAGTTATTATGACAAGGTAGACGAGTAATCTTATAGTAGGTGTCAAGTATGATGCTGCACGAAATAGGAAGTTAGTAAATTTTACAGAATATTAATATTGTTAATTTTATTCTCTTGAGATTTTCTAACTGTTCATCTAACAATTGCTTTCAGTGTCTTCCTACATAGAAATGGGACACTACTTGAAGAAGTTGAGAGGCTCGATTCAAGAATTTAAAGAGTTTCTAGCTTCAAAATTGTCTTTATCCTTTTAGCTAATTTTGAATTCAATATGCAATAACGTTGGTGAGTGATATTTACATGTTTGTGTCTAATTAACTCAAGTCCTGCACAATTATTGATAACCAACTCAAGTCCTGCAAATTCTTGCTCTTCTAATACATTACGCTTCAATTAAAAACATCTACAATAGTCAACTAAACCATATATACTTTGATCCTGAACATTTGTAGGAAAATTTAAACCAATTATGGAAGAAATCAAAGAACATCGCTAATAGATTGGTGTTCTGCAGTTTAAATTCTCTTGACTACCATCCACTCCATAATTAGTGATTAATGTAGAGAAAGAACCTTTTCTTTTGCTATTATACTGTAAGAAAAAAAATTCACGCAACCGAACAAGCACCATGCAAGTATTTTCTCTCAAATTAATGAAGTACCACTGATACTCCCTTTCACACTGTCTTTTATATTGTGAAATCTGTGGGAATATTGAAAAGGTTTGCAAAAGCAATGGCAGTTTTGCACTTGGCAATACATGAAGGAAATAGAAACACCAACCATACTCCAAAATTGGAGTTAGTGGTTTCATGATTTTCTTACCTTTTGTGTGTTATCTCGTTATTTTCTACAAAATTATGGTATCACCTAGTACTTGCCTAAATATGGCAAGTACTATCTCTCAGATTCTAAGCCGTTCAACTTCAACCGCCTAAATCTGGATGATATTCCATCTATATACGTCATGACTAGGCTATATGGGTCCGGTTAGCCAAGATTTCCAGCGAATCTTCGATTTTTGACAACTAGGGTTTACTTATTTTTTTCGTAATCCAATTTTTATTGATTCTGCATGTTATTACTTCCTTATTTAGGTTTGATTTTACAGTGTTTCCTTGTTCAATTTATGTCACTATATAAACCCTTCCCCATCCCCTTTGTGACAGACTTTAATGGCTATTTGTTCTGTGATTCCCTCATTCTCTTGTTCTGTGCTTTGTTTTTGGCCGGCTGAAAGCCAACGCCACTGAGATTCTATTATTCGAACTTTATCTTGACGCGAGCTTTACCCGGGGTTCTTTTGAAGCTCTTGGAAACTTTGACGCATTGAGATTATTGGTTCTTGTGGAATTTTTGTTCTTTATTGTTGTCCGTTTAACTGGTAAGTCGCTTGACTTTTGCAATTTCATTTTTATGTGTGTTTGATTTGCATGTGTTCTCGCTTCTGAAATCTATGGCTTAATGTGTTTCTGGGCTACTTTTTATGCACCACTCTGTTAACTTTATACTTGTTTTAAGTCTCTTTAACATTTAACTTCCCCTAATACTGCTTGTTCTGAGATTGCCTATGTCTAATTTGGATAATCTTAACCCCTAAGTTCGCTTAGCTAAATGTATTTACTTAGTAGTAAGGTGTAGTCTTTATGCTAGGTTGATATGTGATTTTGGGCTTGTGTTAGTGGTGTTTTATCATTGCAGTCCATCATGTCTTGGTTATCGGTTTTTTTTTCCGGGAGGGTTGGTAGCATTTAGCGAGTTGACTGATTGTGAAGTAGAAGAGGTTTCCGTAGTACTTTTTGTTTGTTTTTGGAGAAGAGATATGAGAATTGTTTTCAACATTAATGGTTGTTGTGACATTGTATACATTTGGAGATAAGTTGAGGTCCATGTCGCCGCTTGTGGCTTCCTTTGAACTAGAGGGTAAACGTATCGCCGCTTGTGGCTTCCTTTGGTGCTTGTTTCTGCCTAGGGTTACGGGGTAATTATCAAGGTTTTCTGAGATGGCATTTAATGCGCTAATTTTTCCATTGTATGTTGTGTAATACCCGTACCATTGGTGTGTTCTATGGTTTTTCTCTTGTACTCTTGTTTGTGGGCATACTCTTGACTTTGGCCGGCCATATGACACTACTGGAAAATGGCAGAATTCCGATCGCTAAAACAGTCGGAAATCGATCGGAAATCACGAATTTTCGATTACTTTTCGACCGAAATTGGTCGGTCGGAAAATAATCTCCGACCGAATCCGTCGGTGATTTTCGATCAAAGTAGTCGAAACATTCAAAAAGTTCAGACCAAATATTTTCAAATTTCCAACCAAAGTGGTCGGAATTTTACCGATCGAATCGGTCGTAATAATATAAATAAAAAAATAATTACTTATTTTAAATTAAATAATAAAAATATATAATTTCTGACCGAAATTGGTCGAATTTAAAAACTAAAATTTATTTAATTTCCGACAGGATCCGCCGAAAACTATCAAATATTAATTATTTTTTAAAAAATTTCCGACCGAATCGGTCAGAAATCTGGGAGTTTTTGGTAAAATCTGGACAACTGTCCGACTGTTTTCGTCGGAAATCACTCGGAATTTTCTGTAAAACTGGGCAGAATTCTGCCCAGTTTCGAGCTACACCGCCTATCAAACTATTACAATACAGTAAAGCCAACAACCAATCAACAAATATAACATCTAAACCAACAATACCAACCATCAACACAATCTAAACCAACAATACTAACCATTAAACCTAATAATTTTGGGCATAAAAACATCCAAATAGTAGCCCACATCTATATTTACTTAAAAGGAAAAAAGTCATCCCTGAGATTTTGCCAAGTGTCGTGGCATAAAGAGCCATGTAGCAATTTTTAGGACAAATTAGTTAATTTAGGTAAAATTAGTTTCTCTTTTTAAATTTTGAATTTAAAAATAATTAAATAGGTATATTTTTAAAAAAAAGAAAAAGAAACGGTACTTTCTACACTTTATATCTACCGTTTTTAAGGAACACGGTAATTTTTACACTGTATTTATTTTGGGAAAGCAACGCCTATTTGCCCTAAAAATATCAATCCTACAGATTCGGTTCTTCAATCCCACGATCTCTCCCCACGATTTAAACTCCTTACCCACGAACTCTTCTGCGCTCCATTATCATCCCACGATCTCTCACTACGATTTCAACTCCTCACCCACGAACTCTTCTGCGCTCCATTCTCAGTAACATGATTTCACAGTTTTGTCAAATTAGTTTTCTTTTTTACAGTATATAGTTCTATTCCTTCTTCGAAGTGTTCATATCAAACAATAATTTTGGACTACAAGAGATGATTGGTATGATTTGTATTTCATGAACAATCTTTCAATTTCTGTAACAAATAATTAAATACAACTCTCTTGATTATGCCATTTGAGATTATATCTCTGTAACAGATATTTTCTGTAAAAGAGAGAGTTTTACCGTCTGTGAGAAAGATTTGAAGGTATAAAGTTTCATGTTTACATCATGTATCTTTGTATTAAATTCTTATTTTTTTAATTGTTCCATAGCAGGCGTTATATTGGGGTTTTTCCTTTTTGGAATTCATCGAAGCCGGAGCAACAATCTATTGGATCACGGGAACTCCAGGAGACATTTTTCTCTTCTTCTGGTATGGCCAAGTTACAATTAGAATTGCATAACAAATCATTATTTTAATCGCAATTATCTTCTTTCGATTTTGTTGAGAGATTAGAAAAAAAAAAAATTTGAAAATTGAAATCTCACCAGTTCTCAAAAGTACTGTGCGCTATTTGCCTTTGTTTCCATCTATTGTTGTTGCTATTGTTACTGTTGATGGTATTGAATACGGGTTGTCAAGATTTCTTTCAGTTTTTTCTTTGCATAATATGCGTTTAATGCAAAATTTTAGTTTCAAAACTCATATTGTTTTTAGAATAACCCGGTAAGTTCAAAATTAATATACAGTTTTAAAGGGCTATATGTCGTATAATACTATTTACAGTAATTTAGCAAGTTATGAAATTCTAAAGTGCAGAAAATGGGGTGCTGCATTTACCCCAGCAGGACGTACTTAAGCAAAACATGCAGGCGAAAAAAGAAGAACTTTATCGATAAGGAATGATGTTATAAACGTCAATACCACACAAGAGGGGGGATGATTTGTGTGGTACCTAATTTTCGCGTTAGAAGAAACTGGTTCTTCTAAGTGTTCTAACTACAGCAGTTTGCGGAATAATAAATACTGAAAGTAAAGTGCACAGAGATTTTTACGTGGAAAACACCTGGCTCAAAAGGTGAAAAAACCACGACCTACTACTCAGTAGGATTTTCCCAAACTCCATTAAAATCACTGAGCCAAAAACTGCATTTACAAAACTCTTTGTAAACCTAAGGATTAACTCTAATCCCAGAGTAGCACACAACCTCAACTGTTGCGACACTTTCAAGTTAACTCTAACTTGAATACTCAATATACCTATTACAATTGCTTCTATGAAAGCTGAAAGGTACAATATGAAAACCTACTACAATTGAACTAGACTTAGAATAAACACAATGATGAAACTGGTTCTTCTATCTTAGTTCATGTAGCTTCAGACGTGCACACTTGTATCTCGCATATGTTGCTTGCAAATCAGACTTGATCTTTTTGCTCTCAAATATGCTTACCTTCTGCTTATGTGCAATCACCTGTAAAAGAGAACAATCATTATATTTATAGAGTTAGTAATCAGAGTTTGATAAGAACTCGAATTGTGGATCCTTTGACAATTCGAGTCCAAGAACAACTCTAATTCCTAATCCATATCCTTGATCCGGATATAATTCTCTTTTCATAAGGAGACTTCAACTCCTTATCCTATATGCAATCTTTTCGATCAATTCAGAAGATATTGTTGCTGATCCTTGAGACTTATCTTCTTCACGCGTATGTCACATGTATAAGCATATCAACACTGTGTCTCACATGATGGACCTGGTTCATGACTGAGTTTATTTTGTCAATCTTCAAAACTTCATCTGAACTTGGGCCAACAAGAAATACTCTGTGGAATCCACTGATCATGAGAGCTATTGCTCAAGTTTCTGATCATCAATGCCCTTGCCTAAATTTGTGTACTGCAATTGTTCCAGTTCCGAACTCTAATAAAGTGGCCATGTAATTCTGTTAATGTATGTTTTTGCTACCACGAAAGTAGAATCGCAAAGATATGAAGGTGTTTTAAGAACCTCATCCAAAGAACATAAACCTAAACATGTTATTTGGTGCATCTATTATGCACAATTGCTCTAGCATTTTTAGATGCGGAACAATGAGATTGTTGATTATATAATCAGCGTATTAACAGATTTAGAAAATATCTACTTAGATAATTTGATTTGGCGTACAACTGGATTTTCTCCCATTATCCACAAGCTGGTTTTGTGCTTCATCTATCCAACAAATTATAAAAGTTTTATGAACCATAACATAAACTGACCTTATCATGGTAATACGATCAGTTCTTTATTTTATTTATCAATCTATCTTGGTAATGAACTAAGATGATGATGCTCCAAAATATTTTGATAATTTTTTGAGTAATTGTTCATATTAGTTATGCTAAAGATATAGATAATTATTATTTCAGCAGCATAACTATCTAGATGATATGTGGTTCATCCTGTTAAAATTGGTTGCCTTAGGATGTTCATTAGCATTACACTTATAGACAGTGGAAGATTGAACAAAAAGTTGTCAATTATTGGATGAAGCAAGAGAGGTGGAGTAAGAATTAGATATTTGTAAGGGTAAAATAAAATTGTTATTGCTTAACTTTTCCAAGTTTTATTTTTTCCCTCTCTTCGAAACTTTATATCTCTTTATACGCTTAAAGGATATATGTTGAAACACTTTTCCTTCCAATATACTGCTTTAAAGTAAGTACTCTATATGTAATGTGCTTTATGCAGAAATTTGTTATAAGGGAGAAGTGCTTCCCTAAGCTCGAAACCTTATGAAGGTTTCTCAATTTCTGTTGATAATGGTTTTTTATCAACCGTATCCACTTTTTGTTCAAATTCCAGGCCATGAGAATAAGAGGGTCCTTTCGAACAAAATCAAGACAAAGAAAAGAGGTCTTCTTTATTTTTCTTGATATTCTTGGCTCTTTTGAGCCCTTCCTTCGGGCTTCTACCCAGCAGAGTCTTCCATAACTGACCGACCGGCCCTCTCTGTCCGGAAAATAGAGATAGCTTAAGAAGCACGAAAAAAAAAAGTAGCTACCTCGAGAGAGGGATGAGAGTAGTCTTTTTCCAATAGGCTAGCTGCGTATTGCAGGAGTTCCTGACCTGAAAGGACACGCTCATGAGAAATAAAAATACTTTAACATGAACTCAAAGCAGAACATTCACATGAGACAATATATTGGCAATAGAGGGGGGAGGATGGTTTGAATTAGTTGATCTTCTTATCAATGATCTATTTTTCCTCTCAAATATTTTTCTTAATTAAGATAGTTGCATTTAAATACTTATGATATTTGGTTTACCATGAACTTGGTACTTTGTGCAAATTGATGCTCAATTTAATTGAGAGGTTCCTATCGAGTGTGATTCTGCTCCGGTAATATTTTTCTTAGTTTCTGAGTTTATACATGGACACTTCTTTGATCATAGTCTATTTTGTGTGTAGTATTGTTAAAAGCTCCCTTTCGAAATAATACAACAATTTATAGTTGATGCAAATGTTAGCATTTTTAAGGAGCATCGACATTTAATACATTTGTGATCTGTTTATATCTTCAATAAAGACACACTCGAAAGGACTATATAGAATGAATTTCTGGCTTAGTTGGTATAGTTGTTGATTTATCTTAATTATGTGTGTCGAATATCTTAAAGTTTTGATTAACAGATTCCTCTTTTCGCAATAATCACTTATAATTCTTTATAGATATGCTTGGATTGTTTACAATTCTACCAAATCTGGTGATCTGTATGCAACTGTTCCAACAAGACCTGTAAGTTTAGAATTTGTAAAATATATTATAATTGAGTTTCTGTTATAATTTTTTGTCGAGAATGGTTTGTTTTATGTAAGATATATTAAAATTGAGTTTCTTTATGTAAAATGTATTATAATCGAGTTTCTGTATGAAATTTTGTGTCGACAATGGTATGCTTTTAATTCATCCAAACTTAAACTCATGTAATATCATATTTGTATTTTGGTTAACCTTATAACTAAGAACCACGTTTCATTAGATTTTATTAGATATGGTATATATCAAACTGGAACACTAAAAGAATTGACTTTAGAGGCATAGGAAAAGTCTCAAGTACAATTGTAAGGAAGAAGCATGTCCTGTAACTATTCTTCATAGCTTTTTAATTGTCTTCTTCAATAGTTTATGGAAGCTTACTCTTTAGCAAGTAAAGAGTTTACTTGGTCATATGGATAATTATTGTTACTCTATGTGATGACTGTTCTTTGTGTCTGTCCCCAATGTTTACACATTTAATGAGATGGATTACTATGATACATGAAATAATTATGATTTGTGAATTAGTGGTTAAAATGATACTACAGTCACCTTTCAATTGAANACAGTCACCTTTCAATTGAAGTATAATATTCCTTTAATATGCATCTTATAAATTTTTATGCAGGTTTGGATAGTCTTGAACAGTACAAAGGGTGAATACACATCTATCATCAGTGGGAAAAACTTAGGATGGATAGTTAATTTTCTTTTGTATTATCTACTCATCGCATGGATACATAGTAAATAGTGATTGTATGATTAATACGACAAGTTAGCGAGCTAATTCTATCCTGAAACGAAAATAAGGCTTTGAAGGTATATGTAGTCACCCATATTATTTTTAAAATAAATGTACATAATTTGTACATTTATCCTCTTTGGCCTTTAGAGTCAAATTTGGCAATGTATCCTCTCTTATTTTATATGAATTTGTATTATGTCGTATGCGTTTAGGAATTAGTCTTGGCTGGAAAATTTGAGGATTAAGTGTTTGCAACACGGTGATAATTTAGGAAGCATAAAGTGATGTAGCAATTTGGTTGAGGAAGGCTTATATTGCAAATAAGTTTATACAAAGTTATTTTATGATATGATGCAACCTTGGACTTTGCTGATTACATTAATTCTTTTGCTGGACTGAGGTTTCCAGCATACGAGTCAAGGCAGAAGAGTTCATGAAAGTTGGTTTGAAAAGAGTGGTTCAATTGCAACTACTTAGAATCCTATTCAAGATGAAGGATGGAGTTTGGAGTGAAAATGATTTGCTGGTGAATTTGTAATTTTTATTTGTTTCTCTTTTGTGTGATAAAATCAAGCTAATGACATGTTGTCCTTCTATTGCACATATTGTAGAGTCCTAAATATTAATTTTGTTTGACTAAAGTATTGTACTTCTAAAGAGCGTGACTAATTTTGTTGTACTAAAACATTGTTTAATAAGAAGTGCTTTTAGGTTCTTTACATCTTACAATGCATTGCTTTTTTTTAGAATTATCCGCGCATCGCGCGGGTACGTATACTAGTTCAAGTTTAAAAACAAAACATAAAGTTGTCTCTTACAATCAAGTTTACCAATCAATCAAAACACCACACCTAAACTACTACACAACTAATTTAGTTTGTTCATCCTCATTATCAGATAGATCATGCCCATGTTTTCTCATGAATTTCTGCATCTTAAGAAATGTTCCGAATTGGGAGTCTAACTATTGCTTCAAATCACGAATTTCCTTTCTCATATCTTCCATCTGTTGTTGACTTTGAGAAGAAGAAGAATTGGCTAAAAGTGGGTTTGGAACCTGTAGGTCGATGTACTCCAAGTCCGTTTTACTCCACCCACTGCTTCCGTCCACAATGAAGCCATATCATCAGGTGTTGGTTGAGTTGAAGGAGGCTGAGTTTGTTGCCATTCTTCCACCCTTTTATGATAATCTTCCTGAAATGAAAACACAACTATTATGTAAACAAACTAATATTAATACATCATGAACATAAGTGCTGCAACATTGCCGGAACAGGGTCCCGACATACCCATAATGGCATGAACATACATTACATGGGATGACAAGACTGTCATGAAACTATATAAGGTACGAGTTGACAAGCTTCCATGAGAGACTATACAACAAAAATTAGCCGTCAAGGCAATCCAAACTATACATGAGTCGACACCTGTATATGAGCCTCTAAAGGAACACAATTGCTGCAACATTGCCGGAACAGGGTCCCGACATACCCATAATGTCTATAACAAAAATGCATACCAAGACCACGACAAGTCCGGAGAAGGAATCTTGCCAGTAATCGCTGAACTGGGCAGCTTACTGTGGTGGAGGAGATTGAAAAAGTAAGTTAAGAAAGAATATTCAGCATTTCTAAAGTTGGTGCAGGGATTTTGTAGGCACTTCTTGTCTACTGACAGCAGAGTAAAGATGGATGCTGAAGGAACTGGATATGTTTAAGACTATAAAATCTTTATTAAAATATTTTTAAGACTAGAAAGCAGGAGAAGGAGAAAGGGTGCAATAGATTTATCTTTGAGGTTTTCTACCTATAATTGGTTGCAAAAAAAAATTATTGCCCAAGACATGGGACTGAAAAACAATACCCATGAAGTGCACAGAATGGTGTGGCCTAAAGTGTCTGAGGTAGTAGGCGCGTGGTGAAATAGTCGAGGTGCGCAAGGATGCTTGGATACCACTATTATTAAAGAAAAGAGTAACCAAGAAGCAACACATGTCTCACAAAGAGAAAAAGCTACATAAATAAGGTCTCAATTTGAGCAGAATAAACTAGTTCGGAGGTCGAAAATTAGGTTGAAGGTTAACAGGAAGTCGAGAGTTTCTCCTAGTCTTACTAGTAGCATTGATATTATTATTGTATTTTCTTATTCTTAGATCTTTATTTCTAGCAGTTGTATCGTTCGCTTCTGTTATCCTATTACTTTGTTGTTATTATTGTTTACTGCTTCCTTTTCACTGTCCCTTGAGCCGAGGGTATATCGAAAACGGCTTCCCCAGGCCCCATTTGTGAGATTACACTGGATTTTGTTATTATTGTTGAGTAGAATAAGCTGAAAGAAGAAGAAACAGTAAGAAAAAAGCAGTCTTGGAGTCCAAATTTGGAGATCAAAGAAGAAGTCTTTACCTTTATTAACAGTGGATGCATCTGTATAATTTGAAGGGCGTCTTTTTTGGTTTTGTTTGCTCTTGACTCTTGTGGTGTCTGTTCAAACACCATCAGGTGTTTGTGTACAGTTTTTATCCGGGGGGTTTATCTGGGTTTTGCTTGAACATTATTTTTGGGTGTTCTATGTATACATGTATATGTATAGATATTATCTCTCTGATCAGTCTTATAATAACTTATCTATCAAGAAAGTGTCTGTAGCTAATTTTTCAATTGGCAAAGCAGAATTAGCTGAAACATACTCTCACGAAGAGGACAATGGGTTAAATATATCATCATCTAATTGTTTGACATGTTATTTAGAAGCTAGTAAGAGGAGAAAGAATGTCTAGTTTTCATACATGTCATATTGTTGTAGCTTATGAGTTTCGTCTCTCTGCAGTTGAAAGCTAACCATAACCACCATCACATGGTTAAAAGCTAGAGAACACATTTCCATACTATTCCTGTGGAAGGGCGAGATATAAAAGACCAATGAGTTTGAGCATTTGAATGCGCAAAGACACAAACAGATAAATTTACAGAGGAATACAGACAGATAAAAAGTCTACCAACTTGTATAAAAAAGAAGTGCCTATACCATTTTGTTTAAACCAAAAAGACAGAGAGAGAGAGAGAGAGAGAGAAAGAAAGAATTGAAAGAGAGAAATAGACCTTGGCTTGAATCTGTCAGATATGGAAATTAACCATGAATGTGTATGTCTGCTTCGAGAAATATAATCAACTCAAAAGACAAGCCATATTGTTTTCTTTCCTGACTCGCTGGTTCGTGTGCATAAAAATGTAGCAAGTTTAATATGCGAAATATCATGCTAATGAAGATTAGCTTGTCACTCTACCAATATGAAGGTTTCAAATAGATCATGTGCTCCGACAGTACAATCAGATGTTCATGCAAGGCTTTCTTTCCGGTGAATTCATGCACAATTATCAAATTAATAGTGCGATAGTTCTAGCCATTTTAAAAATATTATTACTTCCATAAGCTAGATATTGTCATACCTTTAGAAAAGAAAGGGGAATGGGATGCCGGGAATGGCCTTACCAAATAAAAGGAAAGTTGGGAAGGTTAAACACTAAAAATTGCTTTATAGTATATAATAATATCTGCATTGTATTGAGTCAAGGTGATTCATGTAGGGGTTGGATGGTTGCTTTTCCTGAGGCAAACACATGAAACTCTGAGTATCTCAGCCTTTGATTTAGAAGAACCTTGAAAAAGGGTTGGGCCATGTGCATGATGGATTACTTTTGTTAAGAGCTTGAGACAGCCGTTCCAGATCGCTTGGCTTTCAAAATGTATAGGGTCAAATTTGACCCTCAGTATCTCTACGCCAGTGGGTACGCCCAATGAGTGTACGCCGACCAATGTAGCGGGTACGACTCGGCCGTGAGGACCAAAGCGACGTCGTTTAGGACTTAGTGTCTATACTAGGGAGACGTTACCTATCTCTGTAACTTTTTGATTCTTTCGAGGAAGGTCTCCTATTATATAAAGGAGACCTCCACCTTGTAAAAGGGGGCATCTGATTTAATACAACTCTCTCATTTTCTCTTTCTCTCTCTCTATATCACCACTTCTGACGAAAATACCTTATTAAGATACATTGTCACTTTGCAATATTAGATCTACAATAATATTATCATCTTTGCATCTCTAGGCTTATTATATTTGATTACGATTTACCCCTTCTCTATTTTTTGATTGTTTTATTGCTTACAAAGTACATCGTTAACTTTTAAGCCAAACAATTTGGCACCGTCTGTGGGGAATTCGAGAATCAAAACCATAGTATCCACCTAGAGATCAACCAACTACTACTCTCTACACCACTCAAAAACAGAAAATGGCCGAAAATAACACATGATCGAAAGCCATATTGGGAGTCACTACCAATCTCCTAGGCCCTCTCAACGAGGCCAGGGACGATGGCATCCTGAATGAAACCCCTAGCATCACACCAGGTGCAGAGATCTCACCTTCCCCATCCGAAGGCCTGACGATCTTGAACGAAAACGGAGCTTCCACATCTGCGGCTACGGAAGCACCCTCAGCGGTCAAAGAGCTACTGGAAAGATGGCTAACAAGCACTCTAAGTGGCTTGGTTGGGAGGTCGCCGCAAAATAACATCGTATGTGCACCAACGGTAGGTACCACTGCTGCAGTAGGTGAACCGGAAGTTACACTGGTAAATAACAGACCCATCGAGACACAGACCAACGATGGCACGCTAACAGCCATCCTAAAGAAGATGGAAGAAATGGAAAGCGAAAATAAGGCGCTCCGCGGTCAGATGAAGGAACATCAGGAGAGGGTCGACAAGATCCCCGGTGCTCCCAAGTTGCTACCAAAATGCGACGTGGGAAGGTTCGTTGAACAACCATACACCGAAGAAGCTGCTCCTCACTCCACCCCAAAAACCTTCAAGATGCCACCCTACTTAAGGGTATATGATGGAACCACAGATCCCGAGGATCATCTGATCCACTACGTCACCGCTGTGAAGGGCAACGACCTATCGAAAGAACAGGTACCGTCGGTGCTGCTGAAGAAGTTTGGCGAGACGTTGACAGGAGGGGCCTTAACATGGTACTCTCAGCTACCGGCTAAGGCAATAACAACGTTCGAGGAAATGGCGGATAAATTCGTCACAGCCCATGTAGGCGCGAAGAAAGCGGAGGCCAGGGTCAACGACATCTTCGCCATCAGGCAAAACACAGGAGAGGGACTCAGGGACTTCCTCGCAAGGTTTAACAGGGTAAGGATGAGTCTACCAAATGTATCGGAAGGTATGGCAGTCGCCGCTTTCCAGAACGGGCTAAGCAGAGATGGTTCGAGGGCAACCAAGAAGCTGCTGAGCCGCCTCATGAAATATCCCCCTACCACATGGGAGGAAATCCACAACGCCTATTGCGCCGAGGTACGAGCGGACGAGGACGATCTTAATGGGCCGACCCAACGGCTAACAGCGATACACTCAGAAACGAGGAGAGATCGACGGAACGAAGGACGACGAGAACAACTCCCCCGCTCCAACAGAGATCGACATCAGCCATACACCAGATCCTCCCATCCGCCACCAAGGCATACAGACGCGCTACAGCGACACGTCGCCCCACTCCGAAACGAAAGAGGTACGCCCCCTTTATTAACCGCCCATAACTTTTGTGTATCTCCTTCAGAAATAGTGTACGCACTGGAGAAGCTGGGCACCAAGGTGCAGTGGCCGCAGAAGATGAAATCAGACCCTGCCACAAGGAAATCAAACGCCCTATGTGAGTTCCATCAGGAACGGGGACACAAAACCGAAGACTGCATAGGCCTACGGCAAGAGGTGGTCAGGATGCTGAACCAGGGATACCTGAGGGAGTTACTCAGTGACAAAGGGAAAATCAACTTTGCACGCGGACGAGAACAACCCCACGGGCCGCCGAAGCCACCTTCCCCAGCGCGCACGATAAACATGATCGTCGGAGGCGGCGACGAGTCAGTGATCAATCACGTCAAGTTCGCCACCACACACAGACTAAAGCGGACCATCGCCCATGAACGGTATGACGACTTCGAAGATAGTATCACCTTCGATAAGTCTGATGCCGACGGTTTGTCTTTCCCTCATTATGATGCTTTAGTTATCACTTTACGTATCGCTGATACGGATGTTAAAAGAGTCATGATCGATGACGGAAGTGGCGCCTGTATTATCCACCCAAGGGTCCTCGTACAAATGGGACTCGAGGATAGGGTAATACCGCGCTGCATAACACTAACCGGTTTTAACAATGCAGTGGAACGGACGTCCGGAGAAATAGCACTGCCCGTCTTAGCGGGAGGAGTCACGCTGGAAACAACTTTCCACGTGATGAACCAAGAAACGGCGTACAACGTCATCATAGGACGCCCGTGGATACACGCCATGCGAGCGGTCCCTTCAAGCCTCTACCAAGTGATCAAATTCCCTACCCCATGGGGAGTATTCAGTATTCGAGGCGAGCCACGCACCGCACAAGAATGCTACAAAATAGCCCAAGACTGCGCCCACACCCAACAGCTAAAGGGGGCGAGCGCGGAGGCATAGCAATTAGCCGTGTCGGGGACTAAGGTCAACCCGACAACGGACGCCATCAAAGACCCCGACGTCGTGGAGGCCTGTAAAGCGACGGTCGAAGATCTCGACCCAGTCCAATTGGACGAAACCAATCTTACGAAGAAAGCCTATATCGGGCACGGTCTCGCCAACCCAAGTAAGTATTGTGAATTCTTAACTAATCATGCAGATTTGTTCGCCTTTTCCCATTCAGATATGCCGGGAATCCCGCGAGACATCGCCACCCACAAGCTGAATGTCGATCCACTACATCCGCCCGTGCGACAGATGAGGAGAAAATTCAACGCCGCTATCAATGAAGCGGTCAGTGAGGAAGTAGACAAGTTACTGGCCAACGGCTCCATCAGAGAATCAAAGTACCCCCAGTGGGTCGCCAATGTCGTCATGGTCAAAAAGAAAAACGGGAAGTGGAGAATGTGTGTGGATTTCACTGATCTGAACAAAGCATGCCCAAAGGATTCATTCCCACTACCCCACATCGACCAACTGATCGACGCCACTGCAGGACATGAACTACTGAGCTTCCTAGACGCCTACTCCGGCTACAATCAAATCATGATGGCCGAGGAGGACCAAGAGAAGACAACTTTCATCACCCACCAAGGGACTTACTGCTACAAGGTAATGCCCTTCGGGCTCAAAAATGCAGGGGCTACGTACCAGAGACTGGTCACCAAAATGTTCAAAGAGCAGCTCGGTAAGACTATGGAAGTCTATATCGACGACATGCTGGTAAAGTCGACAAGAAAAGAGGACCACATCGACCATCTGAAAGAAACCTTCGAGATATTGAGAAGGTACGGGATGAAACTGAACCCCGAGAAATGCGCCTTCGGCGTGGCATCAGGAAAATTCTTAGGGTTTCTCGTATCACAACGAGGTATCGAAGTCAATCCAGATCAGATCAAGGCGATAGACGCAATACCCGAGATACTGAACAGCAAAAAGCAGGTGCAAAAGCTGACGGGGCGAATAGCCGCCTTGTCTAGGTTCATCTCACGATCCTCCGACAGATGCCATAAGTTTTTCAATGTGCTGAGAAAGGACAATGGGTTACAGTGGAATGAGGAATGCGTCGAGGCCTTAAGAAAATTGAAAGCGTACCTATCTTCGCCGCCACTGCTGGCCAAAGCAAATCCAGGCGAGCCCCTGCTGGTATATTTGGCCGTATCCGAGGTCGCCGTCAGCGCAGTCCTAGTTCGTGAAAATGAAGGTACGCAATCTCCTATTTACTATATTAGCAAAACCTTAGTGGACGCCGAAACACGGTATCCACACCTTGAAAAATTAGCTTTGGCATTGGTCGTAGCTTCACGGAAGCTCCGACCCTATTTCCAATGCCACCCCATAAAAGTAGTGACGACCTTCCCCTTGAGAAGTATCCTACACAAGCCTGAGTTATCAGGCAGACTCGCCAGATGGGCCATAGAGCTCAGTGAGCACGATATCTCATATCATCCAAGAAACGCCATCAAGTCGCAAGTACTTGCCGACTTCATAGCCGACTTCAGCGCAGAGATACTACCAGAGGCGGAATTAGAGGCACGCCGTGCCCCCTCCAACGCCGACCTATGGACTCTTTACACTGATGGCGCCGCTAACGCCTCGGGATCGGGACTGGGACTCGTTCTCGAGGTCCCCACGGGCGAAACAATTCGCCAGTCCATACGATGCCCCGAGATGACTAACAACGAAGCCGAGTACGAGGCTGTTATTGCAGGTTTGAAACTAGCCATCAAGTATGGAGCTCGACGACTCGTTCTCCATTGCGACTCTCAACTCGTGGTGAACCAGGTCACCGGGACTTACCAAATCAAGGAGCAGAGGTTGCAAAAATACCAGTCAGAAATCCACAGGTTAATGACCGAGTTCGACGAGTGCCGCTTCGAACAGGTTCCGAGAGCACAGAACGTTGAAGCAGACGGCCTAGCAAAATTGGCCGCAGCCACTAAAAACTTCAACAAAGAAAGCGTGGTCACCCTCCTCCATTCAGCCATTGATCACACTGAGGTACTCTCTTTAAATTTGACTTGGGACTGGCGCAACCAATTTGTATCCTATCTGCAGGATGGAACACTCCCACTCGACAAAAAAGAAGCCAAGAAGCTCCGCGTACAGGCCGCCCGTTATTGCCTAATAAACCACGAGCTCTACAAAAGGACGTTTGGCGGACCCCTAGCCAAGTGTCTAGGGCCGCAACAAACGCGGCCAGTGCTCGAAGAGGTACATGAAGGTCATTGCGGTGCCCATACGGGCAACCGCGCCCTCGTGCGCTGCATAATACGAGCCGGCTATTATTGGCCCACTATGAAGAAAGACGCAGCGGAATATGTTCGCCGATGCGAACAATGCCAAAAGTATGCCCCCATGATACACCAACCAGGAGAACCACTTCACTCGGTCACTTCCCCATGGCCCTTCATCAAATGGGGAATGGACATAGTCGGTCCCCTACCAGCGGGACGAGGAAAGGTACGATTTCTATTAGTTTTAACTGACTATTTTTCCAAGTGGGTGGAAGCAGGAGCGTACGCCCAAATACGCGAACAGGAAGTGATCGCCTTCATATGGAAAAATATTATATGCCGCTTCGGCATCCCCAAAGAAATCAGTTGTGACAACGGACGACAGTTCATCGGTCAAAAAACGACCGAATTCTTCGAGAAATGGCGCATCAAGAGGATACTTTCCACGCCATATCACCCTGCTGCCAACGGCCAAGCGGAATCCTCCAACAAAACAATATTGAACATACTAAAGAAGAAACTCGAGGACGCCAAAGGGCTATGGTCCGAGTTGCTACCCGAAGTGTTATGGGCACACAGGACCACACCCAAATCCAGCACGGAGGAAACACCGTACTCGCTGGTCTACGGAACCGATGCGGTCATACCCGTCGAAGTCGGCGAACCAAGCCTAAGATATTCGCACACCAGTGGAACAGAAAACGACACAAACAGGCTCCAAGACCTTGACGAGGCTGAGGAAAGAAGAGAAATGGCCCATATCAGAATGGTAGCCCAAAAGCAACAAGTCGAAAGATACTACAACAAGAGGGCCAAAATAAGACCACTCAAGGTGGGAGACTATGTCCTTAAAGCCAAGGCATTAGCATCCAAAGACCCGAGTGAAGGGAAACTGGGCACCAACTGGGAAGGACCCTACAAAATCACAGCAGTAGCCAGCAAAGGCGCATTCCAGTTGGAAACAATGGAAGGGAAAAACGCTCCAAAAATAACTGGAACGTTACTCACCTCAAGTATTTCCACTTCTGAAAGGCGTCTCCCGAGTCGTACTCTTTTTCCCTTACCCGAGTTTTGTCCCAATTGGGTTTTCTTCGGGAGGTTTTAACGTAGGCGATAGAGGGACGACTCGGAGAT